>NW_024705153.1:23795-33795 GCF_018977255.1 Callorhinchus milii
CTCGTTTCTCGCCATTATTCTCGTTTTCTGGGTCTTGAACCTTCATTCGTTGTCTTTGTGCGTACCGACGCTTGAATGAGGTTTGCAGGTACACCCAATGTCTGTGCGCCGTCGCGAGCTTAAATGCGATGCTCTTGGGCCCTGAGAATAGCGCACGTCATTAGCGGACAGTTGCGGAAGAGCATATAAGAAACTCGACGATGCGGCAGTGGCCGCACAACGCCCTACGACGTGTTTGCGCCCGTCCATGATTGCTTTGACACACGCGATATACCCCCTAAGAACAGCCCTTGTAATGCGTTCTGGACTTTGTACATCACGAAGCCTGCATAACTCTCCCATTTATTTTTAACGCGTAAGAGTAATTGCTGGGTTTCACCCCCTGTCAGGGAGGTTGAGTGTCACTCGTCCTAGCCGCAATTGCGAACTGTGAAAGAGAGTCGTGCACGCTCATTATCCCTTCCTGTAACTCTACAACGGGGATCCATAGCTAACTCTCGGAAAACGATCGGAAACTTCAATCAACTATACCATCTTCTTAGGTTCAGGACCGCCAGCGGCGGGAGTCGCAAGTCCTCAAATAAGCTTGATTGGGTTCGACCCTTAGCCCTATTTAGAGGCTTGTGTCTCTCTTGAAAAGGAGGTTGCTTCTACGGGCCTATTCATGGTATGTATTTATAGAGTCCGCCAACGGTTATTGATGATACGGAAAAGACACGCTCTGGTTAACAATAACGAATTGAACGTGACTTCAAGTAACCAAAAGGCGATATGATACTATGTGCTCTGACGGGGAGGAGACCCTCCCATAAAATTTAGAACCAGTAGTTGAGCAGGCCGCGGCGTACAAAGGAGCTAGCTCCTTCACTTTCAACGCTTATATGAATCCATCACCTTTCGAAAAGCCAGCGATTTCATTCAATCGTCACCAGTAGGGACAAGTGGAGATTAGTACTTTGGTGTCTGTACAAATCCTCCACTGTGCAAGGTGTTTCAATGGAGAGGAGCCCAATAGTCTTTGTTATAAGTATGAGCATCGAACGTAATCCAGTACCCTGCCCAAACTTCGTAACTTACCACGATTAATGCTTATGAGTAAGGACCTCCTTTTTTGAAGATTGTAGCCCATTAAGGTGTCCATTGGCGAGTAAGGAAAAAATTGCCTAAGTGTTTATTACTCGCTCAGCAGAAATGGATTCAGAGACGGGGATCGGGCCAGGTGGCAGGGGTAGACAGCTCGGGACTGTGACGGCGGCACCTCGGAGAAATGTAATCGAGGATCGGACGTTATACAAAAGAAGTAAACTTCTACAGCCAGACCCACCTTTGGAGTACGATCCCGCCTTCCATATCCGTGCTTTATGTTCAGTGTCCGGATATCTGAGTGGGACGCTTCGTTAATCTAGACGGGATTTAGTTGGAATCCTTCCCCGACCCGGCGTCCTTCATTTACCATGAAATCTGGAGACTAGTGAAGACAAGTGATGACTAAAGGATACCAATATTCGATTAAGGTGCGTTGTTCCGACGTCTAGTCTAGGAAGCGGCTACGTGGAGCCCGTCCATGGGTTACATAGGGACAGCTACAGTCATGCCCGAGTGACTTTGACAACATCGGCGGGACTCATCATGAATCCGCAGTGAGGTATGTTTCACTGACCTTCAAAAGTTAGCTTGGGTCGTGCCTCTTGCCAAGCGGTCGATGACATTAAGGCACAGACAGTTTACCGATTCGCACCAGCAATTGCAGCGCGAATACGCACGATAAAATGTGGGAGCCTCCTATGGTAGGAAAAACTTAATGGGCTCGGCGTCAAAATTACTGGGATGGTGGACGATGCGAGGATGGTTTAATGCTTGGCGCAGTTGGCTTACCCGCAATCTCTAATAGGTCGCTACTTTCAACAGATCACTAGCACTCTCCAATGCTCTGAGCTTTGCTGCGTAGACTTACGGGTACCGTTTACCACCAAATAAGGGCCTGACTTAACTCAGGGTTAGGTGTACGCCTCCACTCACCGCATATGGGCACATTTGCCCTTGCGGTGGGCCCTATGCAGACAGTCAAGCACCTATTTCACTGAATCCACGCAATTGCGCCAAAATTCATGAATGAGGTCGTAGAGGGCAAAGTTAAACACGGTCTGACCAGAGGCTACCGCAGGCAGCGAGTACTCATGCCCCCGGTTAATAGTGTGGATTTACCGAGCCATCCACCACAAAAGCCGCGGCCTTGTAGTGCTGTCGGGGAAGATCTCATCGTTACTTACTTTACGACTCACTGGTGGTTGCCGGGTTGAATTTATAGAAAGAGGAGGCCAGAAACACCTCCTAATCGGGCCCCTGGAGCCAACCATCCGATCGGGATAAGGACGGCTGGTCGGGAATCCGGGACGAATTTCTCTAGAAGGAAGTGCGTCCAGCGGAGATCACAGAGATCGTGGTGTGTCCCCAAATGCTAATTATAACAGGCTAAAGTACTTACAGAATTACCACTGTGGACGGGAAAGGGCTTGTGCAACTTAGCTGCAGTGGTTGGCAGGTGAATTATTTCCGACGTAACTGCTTACTGTCGGGTATAGGTAGACTTTACCAACCTGGAATAGGAGGGGGAGTGGCGCTGTGCTTAATTTAAGTGTTCGTAGGTCCGTCAGTGTGTTAGATCTTTTCTTTCCCCTCAATAAGGCCCCCTTTCCTGTCTACCTGATAAACTATAGAACACACCCGCGACTGAATCCTGTGGGCACAGCAGTAGATCCACACATACTACACGCAGTAGAATGGCTGTCGAACTGTGTCTGAATCGTGCGCGTACTCGTCGTATCCGAAAACGCAGGACTGACATCAATAGATTAGGTCTAGGTTCGGGTCTACATCTAGGTTTGTTAGTCTCGAAAACTCAGTCATATGAGAGTGACTACCAGGAATCATGGTCGGCCAATGAGCAGCGTAGGCTTGCTCTGAGATTTCGGTACGTCTCGTCAGACCTGTTTGCGCATGTAAACCAAAACAGAATGTGGAAAGTCGAGGGTATGAGGTTACTGCGGTAGTATAAATTCTTGAGCTGGCGCGGTGCTCATGAGACCCGGCCTGCTGCTCTACACTTTAGAAACGGAAAATCGCACCCGATGTCTAGGGGTCTTGCCCCCGAGTGATAGGTGAATATGGCTCAGTGCAATACTTGGAGTGAACGACTCCGTATATGACGTCTCGTCCAACCAGCGCTGTAGGGTAAGAATAGGCGTAGACATGGAGAGAACGCTGCAACAACGTTAGCCCAAGGACCATACAGAGCACAAAGTGGACCGATAGACTTCGCTTACTACAAGGCTGCTAAGAGGATGTTTAACGGTATTTGTATCCGGGCTGTTGTTCAGGTGTTCTTCGGTGGAACGATGACATCTGAGAGTTACCATAATCGGGCGCCCCCGTGGTATTCGGCGATCCCCGAAATCGCTTGGTTGTCGATGTGGGGGCTCGGTTGCAAAATCAGGGAGGCCTGGGCTAATGGTCGATGGTGTCCACTGCAGTTTGCGTGTCTCACTTTGCATGTGGATGCACCCCATATTCAGAGTTGGCGCAACCGTCCCACATTCCGAGCCCATTGCGACCCACCTAGACACCCCGAGGATCACACGTTTGTCTCCTCGCAAAAACCTATTCCGCTCGAGTGGAGAGTAATGAACGGAGTCCACTGAATTCGGCTAGGTCTATTTATACATGAACTGGTCCTGGTGTCGTTATGAGAGGTCCACCAATACCTGTTTTTACTTGCCGCAGCGAAATATATGAAACTGGTCTATTATCCCTCGAGACGATATCCCACCTCATTTCCGCAGAGTGACCTGTTTGCCTTATGTGAGGTAAACGCAGGAAAGGATCTTGCGCCCCGGGGAAAAACAGGGATCTTTCATCCAGGAGAATTAGCATCTCGAGCGGCGGGGTACGGTCCTCCCCTTAGTCGCATTTCTATCGCTCAATTAGTTGCTGAAGTCGCGCGGCATAACCCAGATGTGGTACTTCTCTTCCTTCGAGGACTGCACCACAAAAACGTGCGCGGGGTCACATTCCTGGTCGGCATTTTATATGGTATGTCTATTAGTAGGGAAGAGACCAAAACCTTATAGGAAGGCGCGGGTTCCGATCAAATATCGTGAAAGATTTTAATAACTTGCCTAGACGTGCGGGGATCCACTCCACATCCAGTCAACCACCTGATAAGATTGAACGGCACACAATGGGGTGGGCAGGGTAGGGTACCGTGTAGCGAACTTCAGTATGGATGCTTAGATCCCATGGAGGTAGAAGCGGACTAACTATGGGTTCTTGCGCAAAGGTGTTGACCTCCTTTACTGATTTAGCCATAGACGTATCGCATATCAGCCCCCATCGATGCACAGCATACTAAGGCATTCCAGGGTAGTAGACGTCCGGCGAAAATCTACTAGGACTCCCTTACTAAAAAACCTAACCTCGATACTTTAGGCCCAATCATCGGTAGGTCTACTTGACATCACGTCCTGCTGTCATCCTACCCAAGAGGTGGCGGTACATACACGGACTTACGTTGATTATACAATCAGGATCGCATCATGCAAAGTCCCGACGGAGTTCATATGAAGCTGAGTGTTGGAAAACACCTAGGATGACACCAGGGTGGACTGGAAATACGGACAAGCGACTTGTTTGCCTGTGAAAAAATTTTGTCCGACATTCCCAAACGTGTTCAGCTCATTACAAAAGCCTGTTTTTCTAGCTCGAATTATATAAATTGGCTGGGCTATACTCGCGCTGGAAAATAGATGACGCTCGAGAACGCGGGCACAGTCGATCCCAGCGACCCGGGGCATGATCACAACTACACAGCCCAAACTACGTTTGAGGGGTGCGTACCATACAGGGGTCAATAAGCACTCGATAGGAGCCGCTTGGAGCAGGTGAGACCGATGCAAGGCATGAGCGCGCCGCGGTTTGACCGAGAGCGTACACTTCCATCGGAGTAAGTGGCACACCCGGCAACAATTCGTAGACCGTACCTTAAACGTTTCCAATGAAGGTTATTTACTCCAAATGCAAACGTTTCGCGGAAGGAACAGAAGGGGGTCTACTACCGTTGGGGTCGACCCCTGTATGCCTATGAAGAGGCTTAAAGGTTCAAGATCACCACAAGATCGGAGATATTAGAGCGAAAGTCGTAAGGAGATCGGCTTATGTTAAAGTGGTGGGACCCACGTGGATCGGCCGACGGTGCATTCCTTGGTAACAGACGCAACCTGCCCTAACCACCCCCTCTGATCGTAATAACTGGTCCTAAAGGCACACAAGCCCGAACATCCTACCCAACTACGAACACGTACCTGGGCCCCTAATCAAGTTATGCAGACAATATTGAGATGTCGGTTCTAGTGAAATCGAGTACAAGAACTGAGAGTCCACCTATTTGTGACGCTAGATAGCGTGATATGAGTGAGGTCGAGGTTTCTGCTAACGGCACCTGGCGTATTTTGAGGTGGGGATTCGAGGCGCCAGGTAGCCTCTGAATCATCAATGTTAACGCCCCGTTCCCTCTCGGCGTTGGGGGATTGGTGCGAGGCATCCAGTCATGGCACGACTCTGATATCCAGATAGGCGCCATCTTGAGTATAGTACCATAGGTGGCCAGTCGTTGAATAATAAGTGGATCTTTCTATCGGAGAGGACGTTTGCTATAGAGAATCCAAGGCGACATCGGTAGCCTATAGCCTTGTGGCGCGCCGGTCAGGATACGCTCCAACGTGATCTTAGATTTGGATCCTACCACCGTAATGCAGGTTCGTTTAGAGGACCTGATCGGATATACTGGGCAGTTGGCGGGCGATTGTTTGTCACCATTCGACTATCCGGTGCACTGAAATCATTAAAGCCACAGCGTTTCCTCGATTGGCGTTTCCTCATGATAGGGCAGGAAGGGGATGTGTCGGGAGATATCTCCCGTTCTCTGGCGGGTTGAGATAAGAAAATCAAGTCATCGCTACCGTATGCACTTCGCCGTAACCGGCCTCACTGGGCCTAGGTTCAGAGCGTGATTAATACACTACGGACGCAATGTGGAGAAGAGATGCGTCAAGGAACACTGGAAGACTAACAATAAATATGAATCACGAAATCGTCGATGGAACGGTAGACCTAAGTTCACCCGCTAAGAAAGTAGGCACCCTTGCTGCCGTCCCGCCTCCGAACTTAAGATAGTTAGTATCCTACAAGGGCGAGCCCCTTCGTAGCGTAAGGGGGTAGGATAGATATCACCTCTGTACTATTCCCATTAGTACGCTAATGACGCATAGCATACAGACAGAGGTAAGTCGTCCTCGTACGATTTTTTTCTGATCTCATATGATTCGCGGTTCCTCATCTTCTGAGGGGCAGTGGTCCAGTCTTGATTTGTTGGTTCCCACGGGGGCAATAGATGATGTAGTTTCACAAGCTGCGTATTACGTTCCACACAGGTGAAAAAGTATGCCATTTTCTTGGGCGATAGCCGCCGCTACCCGATGACTTATAAGTTGCTGCTAAACAATTAGAGGCATGTTTGCGCCTCGGCTGGTAATCACACTAGAAAGATACAAATGTCGGTTGTGTCGTTCTCACCATTCTCGAAGATCGCTGTGGAGACGTCGGTTTCCTCGGCGTAAAGATCTGACCCTATGAAATCCCTGTTTGGGCTCATCGGCAAGCTGGACGCAATATGGAACAAATACTAAGAGTCTGGAAACCGCGGGCGAGAGCCAGCTGGGGTATAGCGTCTTGTGGTGATGGATGCCGGCGGTTCCAGCACTTGTTGTTGAGCGGGGGGTGTAGTGGGTAACCCACTCTGCAGATGTGGCTCCTAGGCGTTCCACAAGTGCATCCAAGTCTAGGGCCTGATACATCACTAAGTGCAAGTATTCCACAGTAGACGAATTAGTAATTGGAAGTATCCCAAGCCCGGAGTGTCGCCCAATTAAGACAGCACGTGTGTGTATATGACTAACCGGCATTCCCTCTCAGGCCTATCCGTCAGTTTCGATGGCAACACCAGACATGCAGGGCAAGGGGTTATGTTACTTTGCTTAGATCATGGACAATGAGAGCTATTTCCACGCGAGCGGTGGCGAAGTTGACCATCGTGCGGGTCCGTCAAACCGTCTCTCTATCTGGAAGAGGCACTAGTAAGTCCCGCGGAAGCGGCGTGTCCGTTGTTCGCGGGGGAATAAAGCTAGGGTCGGCAATTCATGATGGCGTGAACAGCCAAATCGGTCGCGTAAATCTCGTATAATGAGTGAAGAACGGAAAACGAGCAATAGAAAACCTGAACCTACCTTGGTTCCGTAACATGACCGAGAATACGGCCAAGATCCCAGATCCGTTCGAACTGGTAGAAGGACAGCCTATGCGTTGTACCACTTGTTAACTATTCGACCTTCTAATGCCTGACCCAACCGGCGAAAGTTCCTGGAGGGTGGTGTTAAATAGTTACCTGTCAAATCGCGATGTAAGCGCGCGCTCCACTTGGGTCCACGCTTACGATCGACGCTCTAGGATTCAAAGATTAGTGTAGGACAGACGGACTGACGAATAAAGCGTGCTAGGTTCTAACGTGGGTCGACGGAGCGCACGTAAAATTATAAGAAAAGAAGGACCCACGTTTACCATCTCATAAATGATAGGTTGGTCGGCGTACCAATAAAGAACTCCAACACTCTATCCGATCGCTCCACCGTCCGGCTTCGTGGATCCAGAACTCGGTAATGTAGCGTACGTGTCAGATTGTTCCAATTTATCCAACCACTGCCATCTCCAATATAATCAACGAAGTTGGTGACTCCTACTCTTAGACTTAGCTAGGTTGCAAACAGCTGTCACCCGGCGGTGAGGGACGCAGCGCTGATGACGCGGCGTCGTCGGGTTGGCCCACGCTGGGCCCGGAAGTGACGTCGCTCCCAGCGGTCATTGCTCCCCCGGCAGAAGTGACGACACACCCGGATGTATTTGCGGCGGGAACGGCTGCCATCTTTGTGTGGGAGCCGGCGGAATGGCGCGGCCGCTGCGCCGCCTCTCTCCCTCCTCTCTCCGCCTGTGAGCGACGCATGTCGTCCAGGATGGAGACGGTGGCGTGGAGCAGCTCGGTGAGGCGAAGCAGCGTTTCCTCCATTGCTGCTCCCGACGCTGGAGGAGGATCGGCAGGTGTGGTGGACGACTGCTCAGCCGGCGGTGCGGCGTCGTTGTCGGCCCGAGTTGGCTGCCCCGTCGCCGCTTGCTCCTCAACATCGCCGTCAGGACTGAAGGTACGTGGCTCACTTCTTGTCTCCATTGCCACTTCTGACGCCAAATGTAACGGGTTCCGGAGACACTTGTAGAGGTAACTTCTTTATTACAACACAACACTCCAACAGTCCTGATACTCTGTTACAGCCTAGGTACACAGCCTAGGTACACAGCCTAGATACTCTACTCTGGCTATGCTCTGGAACTCGCCCTCACAAGGTCGTAGAGTCGGGAGTTCCAGAGTCCCACCACTCGCTCTCACAACATCCCAGGGTCTTCAGATGGCTGGTCGTGGGTCTTGGGTCTTGAGTTACAACTGGCCCCGATCGTCTAGGGAGCTCCCCTTTTTATGCCTAGTCCAACGAGGGGTGGGGCCGTGTGCGCCACCAGACATCCCACAGAGCACACACAGCCCCCCCCCCCCCCCGTTGGCGGCGCCAAAAGGCTTAAGCGCCTGGGAACCCAACGCCTGGCGCCCAGAGGCTTAAGCGTGTGGACCCCCTGGGAACCCAGCGCCTGGCGCCCAGAGGCTTAAGCGTCTGGACCCGCCCGGGAACCCAGAGCCCCCAGCAGCCCCTCCCTTCTTATGTCACTACATTGGGTCTCTGTGTGATGAGTCTATGGGTCTCTGTGTGATGAGTCTATGGGTCTCTGTGTGGTGAGTCTATGGGTCTCTGTGTGGGTTTGTGTATACAGTACTGTACGTATAAAAATGTACTTACAGCACCACACAGTGGAATGTCGCGGGTAATTTATGTCGCAATAAATCTTGAGAATGTTTCCGACTTAACGACCCCTTTTGTGTGCGCAATCGGACCCGAAACACCAAATCCACAATCCTGTTCAAAGTTGTATTACGGTTATTGCCGGGGCATATGTCTGTGACTTTAGCGAAATCACCAGAGAGACAGAGAGACGAGAGAGCGGAGAGAGAGAGAAGAAAAACAAGAGGATGACGTGAGTTGTGAAGTGTCTGCTGAGTGGACTGGTGTGTGTGGTGTGTGTGTGGTGTGTGTGGTGTGGTGTGTGTGTGTGGTGTGTATGTCATAAAATACAATTCTCACGACGTTTCGGCCACAACGCAAGCAGCCGTCCTCAGAACAGGTCTGTCAGAAAAACAGTGTCAGTACCCGTACCGTACCCGATACCCGGCCGGGTACGGGTCTCGGGTACCTGATTGCGACCTCTGGGATGAAGCCATGTTGCAGGCGCGGGTGGGTTGATTCTAGGAACTTGGAATTGGGGTATGGGGTAGAGTACGGGTATCGGGTAGAGTACGGGTATCAGGTAGGGTACGGGTATGGGGTAGAGTACGGGTATGGGGTAAAGTACGGGTATCAGGTAGGGTACGGGGTAGGGTACGGGTATGGGGTACCCGGTTGCGACCTCTGCGTAGTGTGGGGTAGATGGGCATTGAACAGCCCCAAGTGCAGCTCGTGTTGTGTTGAGTTGGTGAAGCAGCGTTGCTCCCACTACGTCTGTGACCCAGTTGGACTCACTACGGGTGTCATGTCAAACGTGGATTTAAACAAAAGCAGCAATCCTCCAGGAACATTGTTCCTGCAGCACGGCGGCGAGAGAACAGCGCAAATGTTTTAAGAGACGCAACAAGTCACATTTATTGCAGAGAGTTTCACATCAATCACTCGGTCAACACTCACCGGTATTTAGCATTTTTTATGTTTTCCTGCGTGACTTAGACATTATAACTAATAAA
>NW_024705153.1:36295-67563 GCF_018977255.1 Callorhinchus milii
CCCACTCCGGTGGTGGGTGTACACCCAGGACCCCATTCAAACCCATAGTGGCCTGGTCTCAGCTCGCTGATGAAAGTTGTAAGCGAGAATTGCATCATCGATTGCGGCTGGGGTTTGCATCATCCCCCACTCCTGATGTCGAGGGAAAATGAGCAAGGTTTAGGACTGTGGCTCATGCAGCTGCAATGGCTGCTTTGGGTACACCATCCAGACCTCCCCAGAGACCCTGGCTGACAGAGGTGGTGTTCATGCTGGTTGAGAAAAAGCGACAGGCCCACTCTCATCGTCTACACTGTAGACTGTAGCCTCATTCTCTGACAGTGGGATGCTGTAGACTCTACAGCATCCCACTGTCAGAGAATGAGGCTTAGCGCAGCCTTCGCTCGGAGGTTCGGAGAGCCGTGAGGCGCTGCAAGGATGGTTGGTGGTCGTGTGTTGCTGAGGAGATGGAGTCTGCCTCAATGGCCCACGATCACAAATCGCTCTTTAATTCCATCAAAAAAGTAACCTGCAGCACCACACCTATTACCATCCTTAGGGGAAAGAACGGAGATTCAATCTACGACCCCCAGGAACAGGTTTGCAGATTTGCTGAGCATTTCTGTGAGGACCTGGGGGAGGGGAAATCCCTCAGCCTGGAAAACATCATGGCACAAAGTGGGGATAACCCTGCTGAGGCTGAGGTGCCTCAAATATGGGAAGAAGACACCCCCTGTGAGTGGCTGGCTAGTGGTGTTAGTGGTGGCGGTGGCGACGGTGGTGGTGTTGGTGTTAGTGGTGGTGTTGGTGGTGGCGACGGTAGTGGTGTTAGTGGTGGTGTTGGTGGTGGCGACGGTAGTGGTGTTAGTGGTGGTGTTGGTGGTGGCGACGGTAGTGGTGTTGGTGGTGGTGGTGGTGTTGGTGGTGGTGTTGGTGGTGGTGGTGGTGTTGGTGGTGGTGGTGGTGTTGGTGGTGGTGTTGGTGGTGGTGTTGGTGGTGGTGGTGGGGTGGTGGTGGTGTTGGTGGTGGTGGTGGTGTTGGTGGTGGTGTTGGTGGTGGCGACGGTAGTGGTGTGGGTGGTGGTGTTGGTGGTGGCGGTGGTGTTGATGGTGGCGACGGTAGTGGTGTTGGTGGTGGTGTTGGTGGTGGTGGCGGTGGTGGTGTTGGTGGTGGTGTTGGTGGTGGTGGTGTTGGTGGTGGTGTTGGTGGTGGTGTTGGTGGTGGTGTTGGTGGTGGTGTTGGTGGTGGTGTTGGTGGTGGTGTTGGGGTGGTGGTGGTGTTGGTGGTGGTGTTGGTGGTGGTGTTGGTGGTGTGGGTGTTGGTGGTGGTAGTGGTGTTGGTGGTGGTGTTGGTGTTGGGGTGGTGGTGTTGGTGGTGGTGTTGGTGGTGGTGGTGGGGTGGTGTTGGTGGTGGGGTGGTGGTGTGTAACCCCTCACCCAGCCTCCGTGCTCCATGAGCCAGCTTCTGCGTTCGACCAGCAGCACAGCGGCCACCAGGTCCGTCAGGGCCGCGTCTTCTCCGAGTCTCCCAGCCGCCCGCAGGCCCCGAGGCTCTTGACGAGCAGCGCGCAGTACACCACCGCGGACAGGACGCCGTCCCAGCTCAGGGGCGCTCCGTTGAGAACCTTCCAGGCCATGGTCACGACCAGCCGGCGCGGCTCCACTCGCTTCGCCAGCCGCTCCGCGCCGCTCACAAAGTCCGGGATGGAGGCTTCGAACTCTGCCAGCAACGCGTCCCCTCGGGTGTCGAACGCCTCCTGCAGCCGCTCCGCACGCAGCCGCAGCAGCCGCTGGGAGGTCTGCAGCTGCGCCCCGGCCTCCCGCACCTGCCGCTGGAGTTGCCGCACTTGCCGCCGCAGCTCCTGAAGGTCCTCGAACTGCTGCGACTGCTCCAGATGCTCCTGTTGCATTAGCTGCAGCTGCTCGAACCGATGCGTCAGCTGCTGCTCCTGCTGCTCCTGCACTTCCTGTAGCAGCTGCAGCAGCTGCTGCAGCTGCTCCTGCTGCTGCTGCTCCTGCTGCTGCACGCTCCTGCTGCAGCTGCTCCTGCTGCTGCACAAGCTCCTGCTGCCTGCTGCACAGCTCTGCTGCTGCTGCAGCTGTTGCACAAGCTCCTGTTGCCGCTGCACCTTCTGGAGCTGCTCCTGCACCTGCTGCACAAGCTCCTGTTGCCGCTGCACCTGCTGGAGCTGCTGCTGCACCTGCTGCATGTGCTGGAGCTGCTGCTGCCAGAGCGTCTCCGCCCGCTGCCGCTGCTGCTGCTGCGCCAGCTCGAGATGTCGCTGCAACTCCGGGAGCTGCTCCTGCACCTCCTGAAGCTGCCGCTGCTGCTGCAGTCGCTGATGCACAGGCTGCTGCTGCTCCTGCTGCTGCTGCTGCTGCTTGTGGAGCTGCCGCCGCTGCTCCGGCTGTTGCGTCAGGTGAGCTACGTAGCCGGTGATTAGATCGACGGTCATGACGGTCAGCAGCTCCATCGCTTCATCATCTTCCTCCTCCTCCTCCTCGCCGCCACCGACCCTCGCCTGAATCTCCCCCGCAGAATGCGACGCGGCTTGGGCAGAGGCCGCAGGCTGCATGGCGGTGTAGGCCTCAGTGGCGGGAATTGACGTCGTTGTTGCTGATTCCGCTGCCGCTGCTGCTGTGGGAGGGTCGTTGATGTCGCGAGGCAATTGAGGTGGAGGAGGTGGTGGAGGAGGTGGAGGAGGTGGAGGAGGTGGAGGAGGTGAGGGGTGGCAACTTCGCGACTCGCTGGGAGCTGATGGCGTCTCCCTCCATTGCGATTTGGTTCTCGGTGATGGCGTCGGATCGATCCGTGGATCGAAGCAATCGATTCCTCCATGCGATAACGTTAGAATCGACTTCGATTGCAAGCCGTCGGTCGATTCTGACCTCGATTCACGATCCGCACGGGGGGGGGGTCACAGAGACCCATAGACTAATCTTAATTTTGGAGCTTTCGTGACTGCAGGAATTATTCTTTGGTTCTTTCGGTTAAGTCACGTCTGAAGATAAAATAATAAGTTATTTAATTTATAAAATAATGATTTATTAATTTATTATTTTATCTTTCGGTTAAGTCACGTCTAAAGATAAAATAAATGTTTTAATTAATAAAATATTTATTTTATTACTTAATCTTTCGGTTAAGTCACGCCTAAAGGTAAAATAATAATTTAAAAAAAATTTATTTCATTATTTTATCTTTCGGTTAAGTCACGTCTGAAGATAAATTAAAAATTTATTTAATTTATTAAATACTAAATTATTTTATTTCTTATTTTATCTTTACACGTGACTTAACCGAAAGAACCCATAGAATACTGTAGAGAAAAATAATAAGAATATATGAAATTATTATTAATAAATAACATTATTAATCACGACGTGCAGTTACTTTGCTGCCTTTTTACACCTGACGAAGGCAGCTTGTGTTGCCCCCGAAACGTCGTGATTTATTATTTTATTTATATTATTTCTATTATTTTTTTATTTTCATTTTTTATTTTACGGCCAAAAACAGTTGACTATTATCTGAACCGGTCGTGGGCCTCCCAAGGTCAACTCGGCCTAAAAGTAGTTCCCGGTGCGGCGTCATCATCACTCCGTAGTGAGAGAAAGCGACAACCAGCTGTGCCATAGATTTATTAATAAACGACTTGAGTTCTTAGCGTGTCGGAGACACTTATTACACCTGTATGGGTCTGTGGTGAGTCTGTGGGTCTCTGTGTGGTGAGTCTGTGGGTCTCTGTGTGGTGAGTCTGTGGGTCTCTGTGTGGTGAGTCTGTGGTCTGGTGAGTCTGTGGGTCTCTGTGTGGTGAGTCTGTGGGTCTCTGTGTGGTGAGTCTGTGGGTCTCTGTGTGGTGAGTCTGTGGGTCTCTGTGTGGTGAGTCTGTGGGTCTCTGTGTGGTGAGTCTGTGGGTCTCTGTGTGGTGAGTCTGTGGGTCTCTGTGTGGTGAGTCTGTGGGTCTCTGTGTGGTGAGTCTGTGGGTCTCTGTGGTGAGTCTGTGGGTCTCTGTGTGGTGAGTCTGTGGGTCTCTGTGTGGTGAGTCTGTGGGTCTCTGTGTGGTGAGTCTGTGGGTCTCTGTGTGGTGAGTCTGTGGGTCTCTGTGTGGTGAGTCTGTGGGTCTCTGTGTGGTGAGTCTGTGGGTCTCTGTGTGGTGAGTCTATGGGTCTCTGTGTGGTGAGTCTGTGGGTCTCTGTGTGGTGAGTCTGTGGGTCTCTGTGTGGTGAGTCTGTGGGTCTCTGTGTGGTGAGTCTGTGGGTCTCTGTGTGGTGAGTCTGTGGGTCTCTGTGTGGTGAGTCTGTGGGTCTCTGTGTGGTGAGTCTGTGGGTCTCTGTGTGGTGAGTCTGTGGGTCTCTGTGTGAGTGAGTCTGTGGGTCTCTGTGTGGTGAGTCTGTGGGTCTCTGTGTGTGAGTCTGTGGGTCTCTGTGTGGTGAGTCTGTGGGTCTCTGTGTGGTGAGTCTGTGGGTCTCTGTGTGTGAGTCTGGGTCTCTGTGTGGTGAGTCTGTGGGTCTCTGTGTGGTGAGTCTGTGGGTCTCTGTGTGGTGAGTCTGTGGGTCTCTGTGTGGTGAGTCTGTGGGTCTCTGTGTGGGTCTCTGTGTGATGAGTCTGTGGGTCTCTGTGTGGTGAGTCTGTGGGTCTCTGTGTGGTGAGTCTATGGGTCTCTGTGTGGTGAGTCTGTGGGTCTCTGTGTGGTGAGTCTGTGGTTCTCTGTGTGATGAGTCTGTGGGTCTCTTGTGTGTGAGTCTATGGGTCTCTGTGTGGTGAGTCTGTGGGTCTCTGTGTGGTGAGTCTGTGGGTCTCTGTGTGGTGAGTCTGTGGGTCTCTGTGTGGTGAGTCTGTGGGTCTCTGTGTGAGTACCGGACATCACACAACTAAAAGCTTCAATATAAAGTCGGGGTGAGGGGGTGGGTGGTAAATAACTTTTCACCATCAATATAACAACAGCAACAAGGACGGTACTACTACAGTGGCCGCCTTGCCCACAAACACACAAACTTCCGACTCCGACTCTTGACACCTCATCCTCCACCTCTTCTCCTCTTACACCTCCGTCTCCGCGTGCCGCTCCGTCATCCGCGCCGTGGCGGCCTCCTCGTCGCTGGAGGGAGCGGAGAAAGTAGGCGAGGGTGATGCGCACGTACCGGGCAACGCGTGAGAGTGCACGGACAGTGGAACTTATTCGCGCCCGTTTCGTAGACTAAACATTTCTAATTCGGAAGACGTCACGCGACCACCGAATAAACATCGGCAGGGCGTCGTCAGGGTGGGGATCGAACCCACGACCTCCTGCGTGCCAGGCGAGGTGGTCAACATCTCTCAGTGTCTGGGATTGAACCCACGACCTCCTGCGTGCCAGGCGAGGTAGTCAACATCTCTCAGTGTCTGGGATTGAACCCACGACCTCCTGTGTGCCAGGCGAGGTAGTCAACATCTCTCAGTGTCTGGGATTGAACCCACGACCTCCTGTGTGCCAGGCGAGGTAGTCAACATCTCTCAGTGTCTGGGATTGAACCCACGACCTCCTGCGTGCCAGGCGAGGTAGTCAACATCTCTCAGTGTCTGGGATTGAACCCACGACCTCCTGTAGACCAGGCGAGGTAGTCAACATCTCTCAGTGTCTGGGATTGAACCCACGACCTCCTGTAGACCAGGCGAGGTAGTCAACATCTCTCAGTGTCTGGGATTGAACCCACGACCTCCTGTAGACCAGGCGAGGTAGTCAACATCTCTCAGTGTCTGGGATTGAACCCACGACCTCCTGTAGACCAGGCGAGGTAGTCAACATCTCTCAGTGTCTGGGATTGAACCCACGACCTCCTGTAGACCAGGCGAGGTAGTCAACATCTCTCAGTGTCTGGGATTGAACCCACGACCTCCTGTAGACCAGGCGAGGTAGTCAACATCTCTCAGTGTCTGGGATTGAACCCACGACCTCCTGTAGACCAGGCGAGGTAGTCAACATCTCTCAGTGTCTGGGATTGAACCCACGACCTCCTGTAGACCAGGCGAGGTAGTCAACATCTCTCAGTGTCTGGGATTGAACCCACGACCTCCTGTAGACCAGGCGAGGTAGTCAACATCTCTCAGTGTCTGGGATTGAACCCACGACCTCCTGTAGACCAGGCGAGGTAGTCAACATCTCTCAGTGTCTGGGATTGAACCCACGACCTCCTGTAGACCAGGCGAGGTAGTCAACATCTCTCAGTGTCTGGGATTGAACCCACGACCTCCTGCGTACCAGGCGAGGTAGTCAACATCTCTCAGTGTCTGGGATTGAACCCACGACCTCCTGCGTACCAGGCGAGGTAGTCAACATCTCTCAGTGTCTGGGATTGAACCCACGACCTCCTGTAGACCAGGCGAGGTAGTCAACATCTCTCAGTGTCTGGGATTGAACCCACGACCTCCTGTAGACCAGGCGAGGTAGTCAACATCTCTCAGTGTCTGGGATTGAACCCACGACCTCCTGTGTGCCAGGCGAGGTAGTCAACATCTCTCAGTGTCTGGGATTGAACCCACGACCTCCTGCGTGCCAGGCGAGGTGGTCAACATCTCTCAGTGTCTGGGATTGAACCCACGACCTCCTGCGTGCCAGGCGAGGTGGTCAACATCTCCCAGTGTCTGGGATTGAACCCACGACCTCCTGTAGACCAGGCGGGTAGTCAACATCTCTCAGTGTCTGGGATGGTGGTGGTGGTGGCGGTGATGATGGTGGTGGCGGTGGTGGCGGTGGTGGCGGCGGTGGTGGCGGTGGTGGCGGTGATGGTGGCGGTGATGGTGGTGACGGTGGTGGTGATGATGATGGTGGTGGCGGTGGTGATGGTGGTGATGATGATGATGGTGGTGGTGGCGGTGGCGGTGATGATGATGACGGTGGTGGTGGTGGTGGTGTTAGTGTTGGTGGTGGTGTTGGTGATGGTGTTAGTGTTGGTGGTGTGGTGGTGGTGGTGTTAGTGTTGGTGGTGGTGTTGGTGGTGGTGGGGTGGTGTTGGTGGTGTTGGTGTTGTTGGTGGTGTTGGGGTGTTGGTGGTGTTGGGGTGTTGGTGGTGTTAGTGTGGTGGTGGTGGTGTTGGTGTTGTTGGCGGTGGTGTTGGTCTTGGTGCTGGTGGTGGTGTTGGTGGTGGTGTTGTTAGTGTTGGTGGTGGTGGTGTTAGTGTTGGGTGGTGGTGTTAGTGTTGGTGGTGGTGGTGTTAGTGTTGGTGGTGGTGGTGTTAGTGTTGGTGGTGGTGGTGTTAGTGTTGGTGGCTACCTGCACTCGGCAGAGACGGCATCTCTCTCGGGCACCAGGCTCGGGGAGCTCCCTCCTTGCTCGTCCGCTGGGAACGAGAACATCGCGCAGAGTGCGGAGAGCAAACTCCAAATACACAGCAGCAGCAGCAGGCGTCGTCAGGGTCGTGATCGAACCCACGACCTCCCGTGTACCAGGCGAGGCAGTCAACATCTCATAGCCACCACAACGCCACCACAACGCTCACCGGCATCATCTCCGTAGCCACCACAACGCCACCACAACGCTCACCGTCAACATCTCATAGCCACCACAACGCTGACCGGCAACATCTCATAGCCACCACAATGCCACCACAACGCTCACCGTCAACATCTCATAGCCACCACAACGTCACCACAACGTCACCACAACGCCACCACAACGCTCACCGTCAACATCTCATAGCCACCACAACGCCACACACGCTCACCGTCAACATCTCATAGCCACCACAACGTCACCACAACGCCACCACAACGCTCACCGTCAACATCTCATAGCCACCACAACACTCACCGCCACGTTTGCCGGCACTCCGTGTGCCCCACGCGGTGCACACCACGAAGGGGAGGATCGCCAGCACCGCTATGGCCGCCATGAAGCTGATGGGGGCGCTACCGCCACCGGCGGGGAGCGTCGCCTCGTCTCCCGTAGACACCGCGGACGAGGGTCGGGAGGAGCGGGAGGTGGTGGTGGCGGTGGTGGCGGTGGTGGTGGTGGTGGCTACGGGATTGGGGACACACGCGGGGAGATACGGTGAGACGCGGGGAAACAGAGAGACACAGTGAGACAGATACAAACAGAGAGACAGAGAGAGAGACACAGACAGAGAGACAGAGAGAGACACACACAGACAGAGAAACAGAGAGAGAAACAGAGAGACACAGACAGAGAGACACAGTGAGACAGATACAGACAGAGAGACAGGGAGACACAGACAGAGAGACACAGTGAGACAGATACAGACAGAGAGACAGAGAGAGACAGGGAGACACAGACAGAGAGAAACAGAGAGACACAGACAGAGAGACACAGTGAGACAGATACAGACAGAGAGACAGGAGACACAGACAGAGAGACACAGTGAGACAGATACAGACAGAGAGACAGGAGAGAGACAGGGAGACACAGACAGAGAGACACAGTGAGACAGATACAGAGAGACAGGGAGACACAGACAGAGAGACACAGTGAGACAGATACAGACAGAGAGAGAAACAGAGAGACACAGACAGAGTGGGATGCTGAGCAGTGTTGTTGTATGAGGTTAGTGATGAGGTTTTGGTCTTCATCACTTTTCTGTCTGTCTTGTGTGCGTCTCTGTGTGTCTGTGTTTGTCTGTGTGTGGCAGTGTCTGTCCGTGTGTGTCTGTGTGTGTCTGTGGCTGTCTGTTTGTCTGTGTGTGTGGCCTGGCACAAGCGTCGTGGTGATGTCACCACCACTTAGTGGCAAATGGCGGTTGTTGTTGTCTGTGTGTGGCTGTGTGTATCTGTCTGTGTCTGTGTGTCTGTATCTATGTGTCTGTCTGTGTCTGTGTGTCTGTCTGCGTGTACCGTTCCGGCCTTCATAGGTGCTCGCTAACAGCACTTGCCCCTACAGTCTGTTAAGGCTATACGGGGGATCTTTATCTGCCTGTGTCTGTCTGTGTGTGTCTGTCTATGTGTGTCTGTGTGTCTATTCAACATCGCCTTGCCAGGCACACTGAGGAGAGGCTTGCGTAGCCCAAATGTGGTTTCAGGAAAGGGCGGTCCTGCACAGATGCCATATTTTCTGTCCGTCTGCTACAGCAGAGGTGGAGGGAATTCCAACAAGACCTACATCTCTGCTTTATTGACCTGGTCAAGGCCTATGATACCATCAGTAGGCCTGGGCTCTGGGTCATTGTTCGTGCTTTTGCAGTCCCTGACCCTCTGCTCACGATTATTAAGGACCTTCGTGATGGTGAGCGGGCCCGGGTAAAACTACGTGGCTGGGAGTCAGAGCCATTCCCTTTTTACCTTGGGGTGCAACAGGGATGTCCTCTAGCTCCCACATTATTGAACATCTATTTTGACCACGTAGTTCGTGAAGCCTTCGATGGCTGTACCAGAGGAATTTCCATCTGGTACAGATACAATGGGAGGCTGATTGATGCCCAGGTGCGGTCAAGGGATGGCTCCCTATTGCTCAACCATGTTATGTATGCCGATGATCTAGTAATTGCTGCTCACTCAGAGGAGGATTTGGAGGCGCTGCTGATGAACCTGGAGCGTGCCACTAAGAGGTGGGGCCTTACCATCAGACCCACCAAAACTAAGCACCTGCCTTGGTATTTTGTACCATTGGACACTCCACCCCCACATCACCATTTGGTGATAGGGCAGTTGTGGAGAGAGTGGAGAGTTTCCCATACCTGGACAGTGTGATCATGGCCGGCTCCGGTTTAACAGCAGAGATCTCACTCCGAATCAGTCGAGCGGCAATATCTTTTCATTGGTTGTGTAACGGTGTGTGGAAGCTACCTGGTCTGTCGCTCTGCACGAAGCTTCAGATCTTCTCGGCCAAAATCATTCCCTCCCTTCTCTACGCATACGAAAAGTGGACCCCCCTAATGGAACATATTCGCCGCTTAAAAACATTAAGGCTGGCCTGCCTACGATCCATCCTGGGTTTAACCAGGCTGGATTGTGTGAGGAGCTCATAAATCCTTGAAAGATCTGGACAAAGTCCCATCGGTGAGCTCCTCCGGCAGGCAAGGCTGCGTTGGCTGGGTCATGTAGACCGTATGCCCAGCCACCGCGTGCCTAAACAGCTTTTGTTCGGCCGGATAGAGGGGGCTAAATGGGTGCGGTACTCATCCACCCACTCACTCACCCACCTACCCACTCACTCACTCACTCACCCACCCACCCACTCACTAACTCACTCACCCACCCACCCACTCACTCACTCACTCATCCACCCACTCACTCACCCACTCACTCACTCACCCACTCACCCACCCACTCACACACTCACCCACTCACCCACTCACCCACTCACTCACCCACCCACTCACCCACTCACCAA
Organism: Callorhinchus milii; assembly: GCF_018977255.1. Classification (NCBI taxonomy): domain Eukaryota; kingdom Metazoa; phylum Chordata; class Chondrichthyes; order Chimaeriformes; family Callorhinchidae; genus Callorhinchus; species Callorhinchus milii. The sequence goes on from NW_024705153.1 coordinate 46,596, forward strand.
CCCACTTACACACTCACCAGCTCACCCACTCACCCACCCACTCACCCACCCACTCACCCACTCACTCACCCACCCACTCACCCACTCACACACTCACCCACTCACTCACCCACCCACTCACCCACTCACTCACCCACTCACTCACCCACTCACACACTCACCCACTCACTCACACACCCACTCACTCACACACTCACCCACCCACCCACTCACCCACTCACCCACTCATTCACACACCCACCCACTCACACACTCACCACCACCCACCCACTCACTGACACACTCACCCACCCACTCACTCACCCACCCACCCACTCACCCACCCACTCACCCACCCACTCACTGACACACTCACCCACCCACCCACTCACCCACCCACCCACTCACCCACCCACCCACCCACTCACCCACGGCGCTGTGTGGTGGAGGGACGGAGACACACGACAGGGGAGACCACTCCCCTGTCTTCCACCGCGGGTAGTTGACTACGACTCTCACGCGGACGCAGTAGTCAGCGGCGCCTGCAGGCTGAGGCAGCGCGTGGCGGTAGCGACATCCCAGAAAGCGCTCCTGGCAGGAGCAAGCAGAGGGTCTCAGTGTGCTGGGTTACGTGGATGACACATCGGTGGTCTGGCCACACGGCAAACATGCACTGAGCGCGTTTCTAAATCATCTCAACTCGCAAAACCCATCCATCCAAACACACACACATGTACATTGGCCACGTTCTGTTTACGTGACAACCCTCACGAGTTGGCTGTGTCGGGTGGTCGCGGGTTTTAACGACACATCATTTATATATTTACGTGATCTAACCCAAAAACCTCTTATGGATGATATTGGTCGCGAAGCCTGCTACGTGTTAACCTGAGTATCATCATCAACAGTAGTAGCAGCAGCAGCAGCAATAGCATCATCAGTAGTAGCAGCAGCAGCAATAGCATCATCATCAGTAGTAGTAGCATCACCACCCACCCACTCAACCACCCACTCAACCACCCACTCAACCGCCCACCCGCCCACCCACTCACTCACCCACTCACCCACCCACTCACTCACTCACCCACCCACCCACCAACTCACCCACCCACCCACTCACGCACCCACCCACCCTCCCACTCACTCACTCACCCACCCACTCACTCACTCACCCCACCCACCCACCCACTCACCCACCCACTCACCCACTCACCCACCCACTTACCCACTCACTCACCCACTCACCCACCCACCCACTCACTCACCCACTCACACACCCACCCACTCACCCACTCACCCACTCACTCACTCACTCACTCACTCACTCACCCACTCACTCACTCACCCACCCACCCACTCACCCACTCACTCACCCACCCACTCACCCACCCACTCACCCACCCACCCACTCACTCACTCACCCACCCACTCACCCACTCACTCACTCACCCACTCACCCATTCACTCACTCACCCACTCTCTCACCCACTCACTCACCCACTCACCCACCCACTCACCCACCCATCCACTCACTCACTCACTCACCCACCCACCCACCCACCTACCCACTCACCCACCCACCTAACCACCACCCACTCACCCACCCAACCACCACTCACCCACTCACCCACCCACCCACTCACCCACCCACTCACTCACTCACCCACTCACCCACCCACCCACCCACCCACTCACCCACCCACCCACCCACTCACCCACCCACTCACTCACTCACCCACTCACCCACCCACCCACCCACTCACTCACCCACTCACTCACCCACCCACCCACCCACTCACCCACCCACCCACTCACCCACTCACCCACTCACTCACCCACTCACCCACCCACTCACCCACCCACCCACTCTCACCGTGCTAGTGACACCCCTCCTTGTGGAGACCTCGGCTTGCAGATGGTAGCGCACGTCACTCTGCGCCATCCTCCTCCTCCACACGCTGCTCATGGAGACCCGCACGGACAGCTCCCACGCCTTCCGCTCTCCCTCGCTGTCGTCGTCATCGTCGTCATAAAACTCATTGTCGTCGTCATCACCGTCACCGCCATCACCGCCATCATCATCATCAGCGTCACCACCATCACCGCCATCATCATCATCACCATCACCATCACCGCCATCACCGTCACTGCCATCACCGCCATCACCGTCACCGCCATCACCGTCGGCCCCATCACCGTCGGCCCCATCACCGCCATCACTGTCACCGCCATCACCATCATCATCGTCATCAGCGTCACCGCCATCACTGTCACCGCCATCACCCTCATCGTCATCATCACCGTCACCGCCATCAGAGTCACCGCTATCACGTTCATCATCATCATCAGCATCGCCACCATCACCGTCACCACCATCACCCTCATCATCATCGTAGTTATCACCGTCACCGCCATCACCGTCGGCCCCATCACCGTCGCCACTATCATCCTCATCATCATCCTCATCATCATCCTCATCATCATCATCACCCTCATCATCATCATCGTAGTCATCATCGTCGTAGCCATCGTCGTCGTCATCTTCGTAGTCCTCACCCTCCTCACCACCACACTCCTCCCCCTCCTCACCACCCTCCTCCTCCTCACCACCCTCCCCCTCACCACCCCCCTCCTCCTCCAGCGTCACGTTCTTGTGCAGCATCAAGGTGACAGTCGGAGCACTCAGCACGGCTGAGACACGGGGGGGGGGGGGGGGGAGAGTCACGGGTGGGGAGGGGTGAGGGAGATGACGTCATCTCACTCACCTGGTGAGATGACGTCATCTCACTCACCTGGTGAAGAGATGACGTCATCTCACTCACCTGGTGAAGAGATGACGTCATCTCACTCACCTGGTGAAGAGATGCCGTCATCTCACTCACCCCCCTAGCCTGAACAGACTGTTGGTGCCAGAGCAGCACACAGAGACACCCACACACAGACACACTCACACAGACACACACACAGACACACACAGACATACACACAGAGACACACAGACACACACAGACACACATACAGAGACACACACAGACACACACAGACATACACACAGACACACACAGACACACACACAGACACACACACGGAGACACACACACACAGACACACACACACAGACACTCACACAGACACACACACAGACATACACACAGAGACACACAGACACACACACACACAGAGACACACACAGTCACACACACACGGAGACACACACAGAGACACACATACAGAGACACACAAAGACACACAGAGACACTCACACACAGAGACAACAACAACAACCGCCATTCGCCACTAAGTGGCGGTGACGTCACCACGACGCTTGTGCCAGGCCAAGTGCACCATGAGGCTGCCACGTGAAGTGTCGAACGCCCGCTGGCAGGAGGTCACGGGGCAGACCCAGCAGGTGCCACGGGTCGACTGACCGAGATGACCGAGATGACTGGCTGATGCACCACCTGTGCCCCCTACTGTACCAACTTGCTGTGCTTTAGCCACCCGGCGCTCCGCTCGTTGTTGTGAGCGTCGCTCCTCCACCCTCCGTTGTTGTTGGAGGGCGACTGCCTCCAACTGCCCAGTAGCGTCCTTCACGAGCCTCCTCCACAGAGGCCGATCTTGACACCGCTGGTACCAGTCATCGGCAAGTCCACTCAGCTCCACGTCCTTTTGTACCACATCACCCCATCTCTTCTCTAGCCCGTGCCGCACCCGTTTAGCCCCCTCGATCCGGCCGAACTAAAGCTGTTTAGGCATGCGGTGGCTGGGCATGCAGGCTACATGACCCAGCCAACGCAGCCTTGCCTGCCGGAGGAGTTTACCAATGGGACTTTGCCCAGATCATTCAAGGATTTGTGAGCTCCTCACACAATCCAGCCTGGTTAAACCCAGGATGGATCGTAAGCAGGCCAGCCTAAATGTTTCCAACCGGCGAAGACACACACAGAGACACACACACACAGACAGACACACACAGAGACACACAGAGACAGAGACACACACAGAGAGAGAAACATAGACAATGCCACTCACTTGTCTTCAAGGGTAACACCTCAACCACGACCCAGGGTGATGATGATGGTAGTGATGGTGGTGGCGATGGTGGTGGTGGTGATGATGATGGTGGTGATGTTGGTGGCGATGAGACGGTGGATCTGACGCGAAGGTGATAGCGGTCGCCAGGATGTCGCAGCGCTGAGGAGACATCGCACCGTGTCTCTGCGGTGGCAGCGCAGACGGTCCGCCAGCGGGCTCGTCCATAGCTGCACAGACAGAGACACGGGGAGGAGGAGGTGGTGAGGAGTGGGTGAGTGAGTGAGTGGGTGAGTGGGTGGGTGAGTGGGTGGGTGGGTGAGTGGGTGGATGAGTCAGTGAGTGGGTGAGTGAGTGGGTGAGTGAGTGAGTGGGTGGGTGAGTGAGCAAGCGGGTGAGTGGTCGAGTGAGTGGGTAAGTGGGTGAGTGAGTGGGTGAGTCAGTGAGTGAGTGGGTGGGTGAGTGAGTGGGTGAGTCAGTGAGTGAGTGGGTGGGTGGGTGAGTGGGTGAGTGGGTGAGTGACAGAGTGGGTGGGTGAGTAAGTGGGTGGGTAAGTGCAGTAGTCAGTGAGTGAGTGGGTAAGTGAGTGAGTGGGTGAGTGAGTGGGTAGTTGAGTGCGTTAGTCAGTGAGTGAGTAGGTGAGTCAGTGAGTGAGTGGGTGGGTGAGTGAGTTATTCAGTGAGTGAGTGGGTGAGTGGGTGGTTGAGTGTGTTAGTCAGTGAGTGAGTGGGTGAGTAAGTGGGTGGGTGAGGGCATTAGTCAGTGAGTGAGTGGGTGAGTGAGTGAGTGAGTGGGTGAGTGAGTGAGTGGGTAGTTGAGTGCGTTAGTCAGTGAGTGAGTGGGTGAGTCAGTGAGTGAGTGGGTGGGTGAGTGAGTTAGTCAGTGAGTGAGTGGGTGAGTGAGTGGGTGGGTGAGTGCATTAGTCAGTGAGTGAGTGGGTGGGTGAGTGGGTGTGAGTGTGTGAGTGGGAGAGTGAGTGGGTGGGTGCATGAGTGGGTGGGTGAGTGAGAAAGTGGGTGGGTGAGTAAGTGGGTGGGTGAGTGGATGGGTGGGTGAGTGGATGGGTGGGTGAGTGAGTGGATGGATGAGTAAGTGGGTGGGTGAGCGAGTGGGTGAGTGGGTGAGTGGATGGATGGATGAGTGAGTGGATGGGTGCGTGAGTGCGTGGGTGAGCGAGTGAGTGGGTGAGCGAGTGAGTGGATGGTTGAGTGAGTGGATGTGTGAGCGAGTGGGTGAGCGAGTGGGTGGGTGAGCGAGTGAGTGGATGGGTGAGTGATTGGATGGGTGAGTGAGTGGGTGGGTGAGCGAGTGAGTGTGAAGTACCGGTGAGGACGCTTGACACCGAGGTTGAGGCACACGTATATTTATTTCACAATACGACAGTGGGCATATAACACTCGAGGGGGTATCGGCCCCCTCACCCGTATAACTCGGGATACACCCCTTGCTAACTCTGTCCTAGCCCCGAGTCCTCCACTAATGGGCTAGGGGAGGCTATCTGGCCCGACACTGGTAAGTCGGGCCCGGTACCCGGAGTTCCAGACCAGCTCTTACAAGAGCACCGGCTCTGGCTTTCGGGACCACGCCACTGGCTCAGTCCTGTCCGGCCCTGAAAAGGACATCGAACTAGGGGAGTCCAGGGCTCTATCTAAGACGTCTTCAGTCTTCTTCCTTTAGCTTAAAACATAACTCTCGAGCCCTTTGAAACATCCCCTTTTATACCCAACCCCTCCCTGAGGGGTGGGGCCCCGGGGGATCATAACGTTCGAACCAGCCCCCCCCAGGGTGTCTGGCTCGGACGTCGTAGAGGGCACCTCCTCGTGCACTTACGTAGTCCCGCCCACTGTGTTTGTTTTCCATAGGCTGCCATGCATAACGGGCCCTCTCTTTAACACCCCTACAAGTGTATGGTTGAGTGAGTGGGTGGGTGAGCGAGTGAGTGGGTGGGTGAGTGGGTGGGTGAGCGAGTGAGTGGATGGTTGAGTGAGTGGGTGAGTGGGTGAGTGAGTGGATGGTTGAGTGAGTGGGTGAGTGAGTGGGTGAGTGAGTGAGTTGGTGAGCGAATGAGTGAGTGGATGGTTGAGTGAGTGGATTGGTAGGTGAGTGAGCGAGTGAGTGGGTGGGTGAGTGAGTGGGTGGGTGGGTGAGTGAGTGGGTGGGTGGGTGAGCGAGTGAGCGAGCATCTCACAGTTTGCTGTCCACCCTGTAGGCAACGTCCAGGAGCTTTGAGCTGCTGCTGGTGGCGACGTCCACTTGAGCGTCGTGGTCCCAGCGGAGTTGCGTCAGCAGGTCGCGAGACTCCACGCGGACATTCAGAGGGGGAGTCGCAGCTGGGGAGATGGGCAGTGTGCGCTAACCACTGCACCACCACTCCCCACACACACACACAGTGCGCTAACCACTGCACCACCGCTCCCCACACACATACACACAGTGCGCTTACCACTGCACCACCGCTCCCCACAGTGCGCTAACCACTGCACCACCACTCCCCACACACACACAGTGCGCTAACCATTGCACCACCGCTCCCCACACACATACACACAGTGCGCTTACTACTGCACCACCACTCCCCACACACACACACAGTGTGCTAACCACTGCACCACCGCTCCCCACACACACACAGTGCGCTAACCACTGCACCACCGCTCCCCCCCCCCCCCACACACACACACAGTGTGCTAACCACTGCACCACCGCTCCCCACACACACACAGTGCGCTAACCACTTCACCACCGCTCCCCACGTCCACCACAACCTGGTACCCGATGTATCAACCACCTCTGGCTGGGCTCACCGTGTGTACACGTGACGAGGACGGAGAGGAAGAGTAGGCCAAGTCTCGAGAAGAGTTCTTGCACCGCCATGACACCCACCTGGGACCCACGTGTTTCAGTTTCTCAAGTCACGTGGTGCAGAGAAATTCGATTCCCGGTTCGATTAACTTTACTTGCGTCGATTCTTAATGGGATAACATTAGGAATCGATTCCTGTAGCGTAGTGGATGTATAGAGTCGATTTCTATTGGGATAACATGGGAATCGATTTATAGTTTATTAAGCTAATGGAATCGATTTCCGTTGGGATCACATGGAAATAGACTATCGCGTGTGTGTGTCCATGTGTGTGTGTCCATGTGTGTGTGTGTCCATGTGTGTGTGTGGTGTACTTGTGTGTGTGTGTAAGTCGATGTCTGTGTGTGTGTACTTGTGTGTGTGGTGTGGTGTAAGTCGATGTCTGTGTGTGTGTACTTGTGTGTGTGTGTACTTGTGTGTGTGTGTAAGTCGATGTCTGTGTGTGTAAGTCGATGTCTGTGTGTGTGTACTTGTGTGTGTGTGTGTACTTGTGTGTGTGTGTAAGTCGATGTCTGTGTGTGGTGTAAGTCGATGTCTGTGTGTGTGTGTACTTGTGTGTGTGGTGTAAGTCGATGTCTGTGTGTGTTTACTTGTGTGTGTGTGTAAGTCGATGTCTGTGTGTTGTACTTGTGTGTGTGTAAGTCGATGTCTGTGTGGTGTGTGTGTAAGTCGATGTCTGTGTGTGTGTACTTGTGTGTGTAAGTCGATGTCTGTGTGTGTGTACTTGTGTGTGTGTGTCACTCCATCTCGGTCAGTCGACCCGTGGCACCTGCTGGGTCTGCCCCGTGACCTCCTCCTGCCAGCGGGCGTTCGACACTTCACGTGGTGGCCTCAAGGTGCACGTGGCCTGGCACAAGCGTCGTGGTGACGTCACCGCCACTTAGTGGCGAATGGCGGTTGTGTGTGTGTGCGTACAACGAGCGGAGCGCCGGGTGGCTAAAGCACAGCAAGTTGGCACAGTAGGGGGCACAGGTGGTGCATCAGCCAGTCATCTCGGTCATGTCGAAGTGTGCGGTGCAGGGCTCTGTCTGGGACAAGTGTCTGCGGACACGCCTGGCTTGAAGCGATTGCATTCAGAGCCTTGACCCTCCAGCGAGGTAACTGAACGCCGGTTGCGAGTGCACACATCGCCGAGCCACTACGGTGCAGCTGCCGTGCGCATCGAGGCATTCCGGCAAAGCGACTGAACCCTCGACAGAGCGCGACGTGCAGAGCAGATTGTCAGCACCACCACCGACGATGATGTCAATGATTCATCGCGGACAGATCGCAGAGTGAAGTGCGCTTCTCATAAAGACGTCAATAACGCAGCTTAAAGTTTGCACAAATGTCTTTTATTACAAAGTAGTACAAGACGAGAGACCGAGAGTGTGTAGTGACTCCGTCCTAGCGGCTGGCGCCGCCGCCGCCGGCCCAGGCGATGCATCGCCGGCGCCGCACCAGCCGCACGGTGCGCGTCAGGACGGCCGTCTGCTCGGCGCTTGCCAGGCCGGCGGCCGCCAGCGCCGTGTGTTGCTCACGCGCCAGTCGGAGCAGCGCCGTCAGGAGCCTGCCGGAGAGGGGGGGGGCGGTCACGTCAGCGTCGTCACGCACGGAGCGCTCCACACGCACGGCACTGGCACACGCGCACCGACTCGCACAAACACTAGCGCACACACGCACACACACACGGCACTGACACACGCACCGACTCGCACGCAAACACAAGCGCACACACGCAAACACACACACACGCAAACACACACACGCCAACACACACACGCAAACACACACACGCAAACACACACACGCAAACACACACGGCACTGACACACGCACCGACTCGCACACAAACACAAGCGCACACACACACACACACACGCAAACACACACACACAAACACACACACACAAACACACACACGCAAACACACACGCAAACACACACACACACACACGCAAACACACACACACGCAAACACACACCGCAAACACACACATACAAACACACACACACGTAAACACACACACACACGCAAACACACATACACGCACGGCACTGACACACGCACCGACTCACATGCAAACACAAGCGCACACCCGCACACACACACAAACACACGCAAACACAAGCGCACACAAACACACACCCGCACACACACACACCCACAAAGATCCCCCGTGTAGCCTTAACAGACTGTTGGGGCGAGTGCTGTTAGCGAACGACACGCGAGGGGGTGGGTCTCTGTGTGGTGAGTCCGTGGGTCTCTGTGTGGTGAGTCTGTGGGTCTCTGTGTGGTGAGTCTGTGGGTCTCTGTGTGGTGAGTCTGTGGGTCTCTGTGTGGTGAGTCTGTGTGGTGAGTCTGTGTGTTGAGTCTGTGGGTCTCTGTGTGGTGAGTCTGTGGGTCTCTGTGTGGTGAGTCTGTGGGTCTCTGTGTGGTGAGTCTGTGTGGTGAGTCTGTGTGGTGAGTCTATGGGTCTCTGTGTGGTGAGTCCGTGGGTCTCTGTGTGGTGAGTCTGTGGGTCTCTGTGTGGTGAGTCTGTGGGTCTCTGTGTGGTGAGTCTGTGTGGTGAGTCTGTGTGGTGAGTCTATGGGTCTCTGTGTGGTGAGTCTATGGGTCTCTGTGTGGTGAGTCTGTGGGTCTCTGTGTGGTGAGTCTCACCTCTCCGTTTCCTGACGCTCCGCCTCGCGCAGCATGGCAAACTGCTCGGCTTGCCGAACTCGCCGACGCAGCTCCGTCTCCTCCCCCTCCCGCTCGCCGCCGGGCGCCACCACCGCCGGCTGTCGGGCGGGACCCACGGCCGCGATGGCGCCGTCTAAGGGCGGCGCCCGGAGCCGGTCGGCGTTGTCGGCGGGTTCCGTGGCGCGCTGCTGCTGCTGTTGCTGCTGCTGTTGCTGCTGCTGCTGCCGTAACTGCTCCACCACCGCCAGCATCTCCGGCCTGGTCAAGGTGAGGCACCGGCGCCGGTGATGACGACGGCGCTGAGGGAGGGGGGGGGGGCGGGAGGGTTAGAACGGGGCGCCGTGTCGCGGGCGCCCACCAGGGCCGCCGCTCGCGTCGCGGTCGAAGCGTCGCGCTTCTGTGATTCTCTCCGAACCCGCCGCCGCCGACGCGACTTCTTCACCCAAAGACCCGAGAACGTCAATTCTTGCCGCGTCCACGAAACCTTCGGGACGAGATCCCCCCCCCCCCCCCGCGGTGCGTCTCTCTCACCTGAGCGGCGACGCCGTCCGGGTCGGCTGCCGTGGCCACCGCCGCCGGCGCCACCCGGCGCGGCTCCTCCGGGTCGCGCCGGGGCTCCTCCTGCGGCTGCTGGCGCCGCGGTTGCGGCAAGACGACGCAGCGCGGCACCACCAGGCAGCGGCGTCGCAGTCGCCGCGGCGTGGGGAGCCCGAGGTGGTGGCCCTGGAGGTGGGGCCCCGGGTAGCGGCGGGCGCCGTCGCTCGTGTCCGTGGGCTGACGGCGAAGCCGAGGGGAGGGGGGGGCACAACAACAACAACAAGAGGCTGTCACTCTCTAAACTAGCGCTGGGCGATTTGGGGGAAATACCTAATTGAGATTTTTCTGACAGATATTGCGATTTGATTTGATATAAAACAATTTGTTCAAGTCAAGCTTCAGTTCAATATTCACTGTGTAATAGATTTACAACGTGTGATGTGGCATTGCCACATGATACCGTCAACATAAGAACTGATACATATATTCTAATGGAAGGATGAGAACTTAAAAATATATGAATTGCTTCCAACATGTATTTATAAAAAAAAAATTTAATAGAACAATCAAACATAGAACAATTGTGAAGTGAAATCAATAAAGTTATAATAATAAGTAACAAAACAATTCCAATAAGTAATCGGCATTTTACAAATCGCAAAAAAAATCGATTTCCTCATCGCATTGCTTCAAATTGCGATTTCGATTTCAAATTGATTAATCGTTCAGTCCTACTCTAAATCAGTGGTTCTTAACCTCAGAAGAGGGGCATCTTGCACAGCCCCAGGTTAAGAACCACTGCACCAAACGCTTTGTTCCCAAATATGTTATTAGGGGAAACCTCAAGGACCCGGAGAAAAATCCACGCAAGCACGGGGAGAGATCCGTCTCTCTCCTCACTCTACACGAGACACACGGGGGAGGGGAGGGGGGTAAAGACGTGTCGCTCACCACCACGCAGCCAGGCAGTGGTTCACTAGTCCCCACAATCAGCACTACCAGGCTGGGGCCTGCTTGGCTTGTGAGACACACGGGGGGAGGAGGAGAGGGGGTAGAGACGTGACGCTCACCTGATCGGCATCCACCTGGCTGGGCTGGTCTGCCATGATGTCTTCTGTGGTCTCCTGCAAACTCATCTTGGTGTTCTCTACACAGACAGCACATACAATGGGCGTGAGATACCCATATAGGCGGATGGTGGCAGAGACACGCAGCAGACTGTATGAACATCTCCACTTGAGGAGAGACAAAGGCGGCCGGGCGTGGTGCTGGCCACCCACCCCTCCTGCTAGCAGCACTTGCCCCTACAGCCTGCTACTACAGGCTACACGGGGCATCTTTGTCTTTGCCTTCATAGCTGCTGCTGCTGCTACTCGCTAGCAGCACTTGCCCCTACAGCCTGCTACCACAGGCTACACGGGGCATCTTTGTCTTTGCCTTCATAGCTGCTGCTGCTACTCGCTAACAGCACTTGCCCCTACAGTCTGTGCGAGGAGCGGCTTTGTCTGTGTACCGTACAATGATTCGCGTCTGCTAACCGCTATTAAAACATAAATAACAATTTCGATGTAAAGCTTTCGTGACTACAGGGATTCATCTTCTTGGTTCTTTCGGTAAAGTCACGTAGAAGGGAAATAATAAAATAATAAAAATAACACATAATAAAATATTTTATTATGTTTTATAAATTATAAAAATAAAGCAATACAATATTTAATTGGTTTATAATTTATTTTATGAAGTTTACATTTATTATTTATTATTTCCATTCTACGTGACTTTACCGAAAAAAACAATAAATTATTTAACATAATAAAGTATTTTTTAACGTTTTATTATTATTTTATTATTTCCATTCTACGTGACTTTACCGAAAGAACCAATAATTTATTAAACATAAAGTATTTTACTATGTTTTATTTTTATTATTTCCATTCTACGTGACTTTACCTAAAGAACCAAGAAGATAAATAACAATGTTTAAAGCACGGCAACGTCACAATGAAAGCTTATAGCCCACGAGTAACATAAACAAATCGTTGCAAGTGCACCAATGTGAACGTGAGAGGGCGAGACATGATGGGTAGTCACCAGGCCTCGCCTCACGTCGGGGGACCATGGCCTCGCCTAGCGACTCCGGCCCAACGAGCCGGGCCTGAGATCCAGGTGAGCGCCCAGGCTGAGGCCTAAACAACCCCCTCACCAAGCTCCCAAAATGAATCGTTAAATAATTATTAACTCTTTAACGATTAATTTTTGCAAGCGAACGAAATCTAATTCGCTAATCGATGCGGGAAAGTCACGAAGGTTAAAATAATAACATTAATAAAAGTAATAATAGAAATAAAATAATAAATCACGACGTGTCGTCATCAGCTGGGCCCGTCACAGCTACATTCGCTGTATTTCTACTAAAACTTTTATTAAGTTTTAATTTTATTTTTACCCTACGTGAAAAAAAACTTAAAGAGTACACACACACAACATTTATACACACAACATTTATACACACAACATTTATACATACAACATTTATACACACAACATTTATACACACAACATTTATACACACAACATTTATACATACAACATTTATACACACAACATTTATACACACAACATTTATACATACAACATTTATACATACAACATTTATACATACCTAGTTGAAAAACCCGCCTTTTCTGCGTGTTTCTCCGTGTGATGATGGGAGCTTCTGGAAGTCTCTAGAAGTCTCTAGAATTCGCTGGAAGTCTCGAGAAGTCACTAAAAGTCACTAGAAGTCACTGTAAGTCACTAGAAGTCACTAGAATTCGCTGGAAGTCACTAGAAGTCACTAGAATTCGCTGGAAGTCACTAGAATTCGCTGTGAGTCACTAAAAGTCACTAGAAGTCACTATAATTCGCTGTAAGTCACTAGAAGTCACTATAATTCGCTGTAAGTCACGAGAAGTCGCTAGAATTCGCTGGGAGCTACAATAAGATGCGTCACCTTGAATCGAAATGTTGAGAAAATGGCGGAACGCGTCACCTGGCTTCACACAAAGATGGAGCCCCGCCCACCCACTCAGCCAATCAGCAGCCCCCCTCTCACACACCCACGCCTCAGCCAATCAGCAACCGTCTTACTCAGCCACTCAGCCAATCAGCAACGCCTCACACACCCACGCCTCGGCCAATCAGCAATCGGCTCACTCAGCCACTCAGCCAATCAGCAATCGTCTTACTCACACACCCACGCCTCAGCCAATCAGCAACGCCTCACACACCCACGCTTCAGCCAATCAGCAACCGTCTTACTCAGCCACTCAGTCGTCCAGCTCCCCCACCAAACGCTTGGATTACGTACAGTGCCGAGTCTCTCTCTCTCTGTGTGTCTGTGTGTGTCTCTCTCTCTGTGTGTGTCTCTCTCTGTGTGTGTCTCTCTCTCTGTGTGTCTGTGTGTGTCTCTCTCTGTGTGTCTCTCTCTGTGTGTCTCGCAGAAGAGAAATAATAAAATAATAAAAATACAACATAAAGTCGCGTACAAGGGAAATGATAAAATAGTAACAATTAAACATAAAGTCGCATGGAAGGGAAATAATAATATAATAAAACATAAAGTCGCGTAAAAGAGAAATAAAATGATACAAATAGAACAAAGTCGCATAGAAGGGAAATAATAAAATAATAATTCACCATAAAGTCGCGTACAAGAGAAATAATAAAATAATAAATAATCAAACATAAAGTTGCGTAGAAGGGAAATAATAAAATAATAAAAATACAGCATAATAAAATAATTATTTTTATACGTAATCAAATAATTATTTTTATTATGTTTTGTTTTTATTACGTAGAATGGAAATAATAAAATAATAAAATATTTTATTATGTATAAAAATAAAACATAATAAAATAATTATTTTTTTAGGTCGCGGGTTCGATCCCCGCATCCTCCACGCAAACAATAGTTTTCAAAAAGGAAACTCCGTTTTTACTTTCACGAGCAGAGACCCCGTTGCTGCGCTGAAGGTGATGAACGTGTTTCAGTGCGACAACAACAACAAGCCGCCAAGAGGCTTCCTCGGGGTGCAGCTCTCAGCTGGCGCCTCTCGCGTTCTCACGAGCGCCGCCTGCCGCCCAGAGGCGGGAGTCTTCAGCGCAGCGAGCAACTCGCGCCGCACTTTTACAGCAACTAAGATGCGGGTTTATTAAACTGCAAATCCGCATCAAAAATCGAGGGCGACGAGACGTCAAGCTGGTTCACCAATGTGAACATGTCACCGACAATAACGCTGGGGCGTTACAGTTAAAAATTTATTTAAAAAATAATCCCCGTGGAGGAAGCGGGAATCGATCCGGCCACCTTAACAACGAATAGATCAGTGTACCTGGTAGCGAGCTCACGCTACCAAGTTCACTGTTCACTGCGTAGCATCGCGAGGGTCCTAGTGTAGTTACTAGCGTGCAAGCTGTGTGTGTCATCTTCTTGGTTCTTTCGGTAAAGTCACGTAGAATGGAAGTAATAAAATGATAAAATGAAACATAATAAATAATTATTTTGTTATGTGTTATTTAGATTATTTTATTTTTTCCATTCTACGTAATAAAAATAAAACATAATAAAATATTATTTTAGAATGTATAATAAAATAATTATTAAATCATGCTTTCTTTTGATTATTTAATTATTTCCATTCTACGTAATAAAATGAAACATAATAAAATAATTATTTTAGTATGCGCTACTCCCCAGCGCGTGAAGGTGTCACGCTCTGGGCTCCTACACGGTGACGTTCAGCCACATCCATGATGAGTTCCAGATTTGAGCTTTCGTGACTGCAATGATTCATACTCTTAGTTTTTTGGTAAAGTCACTTATTAAATTGTAGATTTGAAGCTTTCGTGACTGCAATGATTCATACTCTTAGGCTTTTTCGGTAAAGTCACTCATTAAAGCATAAAAACCCACGACGTTTGGATCGCCACACATTAACATAATGTATTAATGACGTCAGTTAGAGTCGCCACTCGTTGTGGGAGGGGCTGTTGCTTGTACCCCGGGAGTGACGTCATGTCACCTGCTGCCGCGTGACGTCACAAGCTGCAACTTCGCGCGTGCAGTGAAATCCGAGGTGAGAAATTCTCATCGCGGTTGTGGTGGTTGTGGTGGTTGTTGTGGTGGTTGTGTGTGGTTGTGGTTGTTGTTGTTTACCAAGGTAGAGCCTCGCTCTCTCTCGTAGGGATGCCACTAGAGCAGCAGCAGCTTGTGAATCGATGTCCAAGTTGGAACTTTACAACGCGGGGCCTAGACACGCGGGGCCTTGCCTCCTGCCCTCGCCTGGTCGCGTTTGCTTTAATTCCCTCCCTTAAGTTTAATTTGTCTTCACGCGGCTCGCTACTTTGTCACTTTGGTTTATTGTAGATATTAACGCAGTTTTTCTTTTCGTTTTTACCAGCCCAAGCCCGCCTGAGCTGCTGTACCGCTCTTGTTTACAGAAGCTACCTGCCCACAACACAAAGGTGGGTTTTGTCAACGCGTGTCTCGGTGTTTTGACTTAAAACTTTAGTAATTGCAGCAATTCATATTCTTGGTTCTTTCGGTGAAGTCACGGAGATAGAAAATTTAGTAAAAATAACATAATAAAATGAATAAAAGTAAACAAAATTGTAAATAAATAAAAAAACCCCACGACGTTTCGACAACACAATGGCCTTTATTTGATTTCATTATCTGTTGTTATTGTCTATCTACGTAACTTTACCGAAAGAACCAAGAATACGTGTGGAAATGTGTATCGGTCAAAGACGCTGCACGCGTGCTGATGTTGACTCTAAATGTGGAGGGGAAACCCGGGAGATTCGGAGGAAAATCCACGCGACCACGGAGAGAGAGACACGCAAACTCCAAATATACAGCAGCAGCAGGCGCCAGGGCCGGGATCGAACCCACGACTTCCTGCATACCAGGTGAGGTAGTTAACATCTCAACACGGAGAGAGAGAGACACAAACTCCAGTTCGCCTCGGCTATTTGATTGATCCTCAATTAATTACTTGGTGGAGTGAGGAATCATTTATTCTGAGCAGATGAAGGTGGCCAGGCATGGGTCTGGACACACCACCACCTGTTAACCATGCCAGTGTGTGACAGTGTCAAGTTTGTGTTTGCAGTAAAGTCTATTAATTCTGTTGAACACGGAGGTTATATCACAACAATAGTTTGTTTTTGTTTTCCTCTGGAACTCTTTATAAGAATGGAAACAGGAAGTTACCACAGCACACACGTGCAGCTGAAAGTCGGATCTGTTCATCCCAGCCTTCAAGGACATCTGAGCCTGGATTCACACCTGAGTTGCGATTGAACATGAATTTATGCGTTTCTGCATAACACAAATAGAATTGTTTTAACACCCTTTGCAATGTCAGCTGAATTTAGCTTTTATACATATTCCTTTTGTAGCCAGACAGCCGAAATTGTGTGCTCGGAGTTTTTGGTTAAGATTAATTTTTAATGACCACTTGCCATCTCATTGTGTGCCATCACAGCCCGTGTGATGAATTTGAGAAACGTTTTTACTACATCATGAATATAGACGTGTAAGTCACGTGTGACTGTATATATGCATTCTTCTGTGCCTCGATACTGGTGTGGATATTCCTATTATCTGTCTGCAGCTGACGCTTCCTTCGACGCTTCCTCTGCAGAATTGGTCTGATGGAGCAAAGGCAGTCAGCACAGCTCGGTACGGCAAGGCAACAATGCGACCAGAGTACATACAGCACGGAACGCACTGGAAATTTGACACAGCACCAGAGAACACACACAGGAGAGAAACCCTTCAAGTGCACCGTGTGTGGGAAGGCCTTTGCAAAGTCACGTAATCTTGTAGTACACCAGAGAACACACACGGGAGAGAAACGCTTCAAGTGCACTGTGTGTGGGAAGGCCTTTGCAATGTCACGTAATCTTGTAATACACCAGAGAACACACACGGGAGAGAAACCCTTCAAGTGCAGTGTGTGTGGGAAAGCGTTTGCACATTCATCTGCTCTTGTAAGACACCAGAGAACACACACGGGAGAAAAACCCTTCAAGTGCAGTGTGTGTGGGAAGACGTTTGCACGGTCATCTATTCTTAAAAAACACCAGAGAACACACACAGGAGAGAACCCCTTCAAGTGCAGTGTGTGTGGGAAGGCATTTTCACTGTCATCTGTTCTTAAAAAACACCAGAGAACACACGCAGGAGAGAAACCCTTCAAGTGCACTGTGTGTGACATGGCATTTTCACAGTCATATCATCTTAAAAATCACCAGAGAACACACACAGGAGAGAAACCCTTCAGGTGCATTCTGTGCGGGAAGGCGTTTGCAAAGTCACAACATCTTCAAAGACACCAGAGAACACACACGGGAGAGAAACCCTTCAAGTGCAGTGTGTGTGGGAAGGCATTTTCACAGTCACATAATCTTGTAATACATCAGAGAACACACACGGGAGAGAAACCCTTCAAGTGCAGTGTGTGTGGGAAGGCATTTTCACAGTCACATAATCTTGTAATACATCAGAGAACACACACGGGAGTGAAACCTTTCAGGTGCACAATGTGCGGGAAGGCGTTTGCACATGCATCCGCTGTTCCGACCCACCAGAGAATACACACAGGAGAGAAACCCTTCAAGTGCACTGTGTGTGGGAAGGCATTTGCACTGTCATCTGTTCTTAAAAATCATCAGAGAACACACACGGGAGAGAAACCCTTCAAGTGCACTGTGTGTAGCATGGCATTTTCACAGTTATCTGCTCTTAAAAATCACCAGAGAACACACACAGGAGAGAAACCCTTCAGGTGCTTTCTGTGCGGGAAGGCGTTTACACGGTCAGAACATCTTCAAAGACACGAGAGAATACACACGGGAGAGAAACACTTCAAGTGCAGTGTGTGTGGGAAAGCGTTTGTACATTCAACTACTCTTGTAAGACACCAGAGAACACACACAGGAGAGAAACCCTTCAAGTGCACTATGTGTGGGAAGACATTTTCACAGTCATCTCTTAAAAAACATCAGAGAACACACACAGGAGAGAAACCCTTCAGGTGCATTCTGTGCGGGAAGGCGTTTACACGGTCAGAACATCTTCAAAGACACGAGAGAACACACACTGGAGAGAAACCCTTCAGGTGCACTTGGCGGGAAGGCGTTTGCACATTCATAAAATCTTCAAGTACACCAGAAAACGCACAAGCATCAGAAGATCTCCAAGGAGTGGAGTCTGAAATCAGCTTGTGAAAGTCAAAGTGCCGCAATGAGCCCATCCCTCATCAAACAAGAACCGGAGGAAAATCCCAGCTTTGACACTTAAAGGTAACGAGGTGAAATGTGAAGAGGTGATGGTGAAGAGAAGAAGTGATGGTGAAGAGTGAAGAAGTGATGGTAAAATGTGAAGATGAAGATTAAACTGCAAAATGGGACCTTCACATTGATGGAGGCAACGTGAAGCAGGAGGGGAATTCTGACTGTGAGGCAGAGTGAGGCAACTCCCAGCAGTTTGTGGAGGTGGAGGTGTGGGTGGACTTCTTAGAAAACACAAAGTCAAATGGAGACCCGGTAGATGTGTCAGCCTGAGACGTCGCTCCAATAGATGCTCCATTGTCACTGGCCTTTAATGAAAATAATGTGAAGTTGAACACTCAGTTCCTGGGTTCAACCTGCAGAGTAAGAGTGAGCGGTCAGTCTTTGTGTTTTCTGTGAGTTGGGTAGATCCCTGTGTTACGATCGAAACTTCCTGATCTACTATTATTTTTGCTACCAACATGACTTTACTGAAAGAACCAAAGAGTATGTGAACAAGAGCCTGTCAGTAGGGGGACGATGATGTTTCATGTCAGTTGTGTAATTTGTCGGTAATGTTGAGAATTTGCTACATTTTGACTCGAGACGCAAGCATGCAATGGCCTACTCGTTTTGAATGACACAATAGTATGTTTTACATCCACTGTTAAGCAGACGGTGCATAATTATTTGAAATAGCTTAACCTGGTGCAGTATATTTCACTGCAGTAATTACATTGTTAAAATGTAAAATGTCTGTCAATAATTTAGAATGAACACTGATTTTGTGTACATGCAACATTTTATTTATAAGGGTCAAACATTGAATAAGTGATGTTAGGACAAAGTTTGTGTTTTTGGAAGTAACCTGTACAGATCACTCAGGTGAGACCCGTTGTTCTTGTGATACAGGTCAAAGGGTAGTATCCACACATGCCCGTTTGCTTTTAAATAAATGTGTGCATCTTTTGATTGAAAGCTTTCGTGACTGCAGTGAACTATTTGTCTTTTGTCAACGTGACAGAATCCTGTGTTGGATCTTGAGAGATGACGATAGCTGGGGAGGCTTTCATTCAGCCATAGATCAATCACGGCTGACAATGGTCATTCCATTTACGAGACTTTACCCGGTGTAAGAGGCCGGAGTATACCCAAATGCCGTAGTATACCCACAGGCCGTAGTATACCCACAGGTGTAGTATACCCGGGGTCTAAACGGCCTAGGCGAGATTATAGCCGGGAATATTATTGGCTAGGCCAAATGATGCCCCTCTAGACCAAATCATACCCCCGTGATAGTAATGGCGTTAGAGCGATATACACGTGAATTACTAAATTTTTCCAACATTTTATTTTAAACTGTAAACACATCGACTTTGACTGCTTCAACCAGAAAAAAACTTTAATAATAACCCCTGAACCCTAAAAATGCTTCAATTGATCAAATTTAGATTCTTACTTCCACGCGTACGCGTTTTAGATATCGATTGAAGTTCGTTGTCGCCTGTTCTCTGTCTGGATAATTGCCTGTGAACTTTCACATGGGCATAGTCTGGCCAGGAGCGGTATGGTCTGGCCCAGTCGAGTTTAAACCCCCAGGGGGTCTAGTTTAGCCTTGGAGACTTCATCCCCCCCCCCCCCGGGTATACTCTGGACTGGGCCAAACTATACCCGGGTTTAATCGGGGCAGGGGTTATTTTAGCCTGTCGGGATGGAACTCACGACCTCCTGTACACCTGGCGAGGTAGTTAACATCTCCTAGCCACCGTGATGAATGATGAGAGAGACACGCAAACTCCAAATATACAGCAGCAGGCGTCAGGGTCGGGATCGAACCCACGACCTCCTGTACACCAGGCGAGGTAGTTAACATCTCCTAGCCACCGTGATGATGATGAGAGAGACACGCAAACTCCAAATATACAGCAGCAGGCATCAGGGTCGGGATCGAACCCACGACCTCCTGTACACCGGCGAGGTAGTTAACATCTCCTAGCCACCGTGATGATGATGAGAGAGACACGCAAACTCCAAATATACAGCAGCAGGCATCGTCAGGGTCGGGATCGAACCCACGACCTCCTGTAACCAGGCGAGGTAGTCAACATCTCCTAGCCACCGTGATGATGATGAGGAGAGAGACACGCAAACTCCAAATATACAGCAGCAGGCGTCAGGGTCGGATCGAACCCACGACCTCCTGTACACCAGGCGAGGTAGTCAACATCTCCTAGCCACCGTGATGATGATGAGAGAGACGCAAACTCTAAATATACAGCAGCAGGTGTCAGGGTCGGGATCGAACCCACGACCTCCTGCGCACCAGGCGAGGTAGTCAACATCTCATAGCCACCTTGATGATGAGAGAGACACCACAAACTCCAAACATACAGCAGCAGGCGTAGCCATGGTCTGGATCGAACCCACGACCTCCTGCGCACCAGGCGAGGTAGTCAACATCTCCTAGCCACCGTGGGGCAGTCATGGCTAGAGTGGTGGAGGGGAGTGTCACCCTCCGTGTCTGGGCGGTGCGTTCGAGACCGGCTCTGGTTTGGCCCCGGAACCGTCTCGTTCGAG
>NW_024705154.1:0-44427 GCF_018977255.1 Callorhinchus milii
CTGCTATAAAACAACATCACGTTACAGCACTGCTAACACGCACCCCCAATGCTTTGCTTGCATTGCTGTTAATTTGTTGTCAGCCGCTAATGATGAACATTGAAGCATTCTAGTGTCCAATGATATACAAGTTGTAACATTAACATGTAATTCGCCACTCGTGGATTTTCTGCAGCATTTCAGCATTTTCACTGATGTAAATATGGTAAAAAGTTAATACATTTTAAAGTGCATTCATGGTAGAAATGGAACCGATCCTTTGTTCCTAGTGAAAATGGGTAACTGAATGGGTTGGCTACACAATTTCATGTTTTAGTTGAGCTGTCATGGATTGGGAGATGCTTAATTTTGCTTTATTTGGCTAATTTTTTTTCGTGTTTCTGTTCAGAGATGGGAGGAAGGTAATCGTATTAGAATAAAAAGTGCCTATTTGTATTCGCACAAGTTTGTATTAGGTTGATTGTCAGCAATGGAACTCAGTGATTTGTGTCTTATGCGTTGTCTTTTCAGTACTGTGCACTACCTGGTTGGTCGTCTGATTGGATGAAATTTGTCACATGCATAACATTTCTCATTCTCCATGGAAACGTCTAACAAATGTGTATAGTACACTATCCTGCTCGCAGTAGGATCTTTATTGAAGGACATAGATATTGTTATCCATTGATTGTCTATATATATACACATGGCACGTTTTAAAACAAGCTTGTGACTTGGACACACAGCAACATTGAACAACTCAAGTAGAATACGTAAGAGGGGGGAGTACTTTTTAGGGTGTGATGTTCTGACAAGATTAAGATAAAATGCGTAGGTCCTGCAATTCGTAGTTTGACGGAAACTGAAACCTAAATGTAAGCAGCTCGTAGCCTGTGTAGACATGTACCTGGCTACCCTGGGCTGCTTTACTTTGAGGCTTTGTTCATGAGAAAAGAGACTTGAATGGGACCGCTGCGTACTGCCGTAACGCTGCAACGACGACACTGTAGTGACACACTCAAGGTGCCTCGTGACCCGTTGTTAGTACGTCACCACAGTCACGTTACCAGAGCAAAAAATACTGAAGTGTTTTTTTTTCTCCTTACGTAACTTCCGTTAAGGGTCAAAGTTAGGGGTAGGGCCATATATTGGAACTCGCGTTAGTCTGGTAGCACTCATTTTTGGTAGGGTTTATGGTAATAACCACTTGCCAAACAAACCTTCCACGCTGCCCTGACTGGGGATTAAACTTGTATTGATTTCATGACTTGCTACGATTTGATCCTGTGGGCAACTTCAAGAATACATTTTTGGGTCTCATTTTTACTTTCTCATCTATATTGTTTCTTGTTTTTTTAAATGTAATTTGTATTGTTTTAATTGTACCATTAGCCGATTTGTAACAGCATTTAATTTTCATGTAATTTCCAGAAATTGAAAATAATCGAGATCTACACGCACAGTTTGATGCAAATGTTGATCCGTTTTAATTGATGAATTGATGCATTATTACATGGCTACTGGGAGTGGTCTCTTTGTTACATAGCATGTCAATGATGTCACCTACATGTGTCTATCCCCATGCACAACGAAGCTTAGCTGGTACACCTGTGGGGGAATCCATTCTGGGTGAGAATAGAGGTGTGTGTCTGTACACATGAGCACCGAGTGGGGTGGGATCTCGTTGGGTGGCGTTGAGCCAATGCTGCCAATTTATCATTTCTGTGGCAAGGCTCTTGTACGGAGGGCGAGCACATTGACAATCGCTTTCACCAACTCGTCATCTTTTTGTTAGTTTAAATCACCCCCAATAATGTCAGCTTCTCATGCTCCTTCCGCACATACATTTAAGTATTCAGTGTATGTATATTTTTAGAGCCACTTTAAATCACTTATCAGGTCTTACAAAGCATTTCACACACGATTTGTATATAGTACAGCAATCCCTCGCCAACCGCGTGGGTTAGGTTCCTGAAAACCCCGTGGTTGGCAAAACCGTGGTCGGCTAGACATAAAGGCTTATGGGAAATAGGGGGTTAATTTCCACGGCCGCTATTAACAATCTCATCGAAGCCTAACTACTTATCCTATGCATTCCATAAACATGAGAAATATGTCCAGTAATGCATCAGCACAAATACATTTCATATTAATAGTGAAGAAAAGTACTTGTAATTACCTTTGTCATCGTTATCTGGACTTCCCTATCAATATTAGTGATGTTAGAGGAGGGGGGGTTATAGGGTTGAGGGGCTGTCACCCTCAGAACTTGTTTCTCTAGAGACAAACCTCTCCTTGACCCTCGCCACCAGCTCGACACTTAGGGGCCATGGTTCAGAGCAAAAATGAGTGGCATTGTACAGTGATTACAGTCCACTTTCACGAGGTATAAATTACAGCACTACGCTTTGCCGACTGTTGCGCAACACTGAACGGCTCGGACAAGGACTGTACGCGGACCAGCGTGGATACACGCGCCTGAAGCGCCCCTGGTGGCGGATGCTTGAACTTGGCTGGAGATTTGAAATCACGGGTAGCGGAAAACTAAACTGTGATTACGCGAAACTATACCGTGGTTGGCAAAACGGTATATGTAATATGCGTGGATACCCGAAACCGTGGTTAGCGAGAGATTACTGTACTTGCTCTCATTACAGCTGTAACGAATAAGTTGATGGCCTCAGCCCAATCATCAAAGACTATACAAAAAAATGAAGTTATTATAACACTTTACAACGTTTTACCATTATTTGGGACTTAATCAATAGGCAAATTTATCGAAAGTTTGAATAAAACTCAAGAGAAATGCAGATTTTCATTTTTCGATGGCGATTATGTCACGCCATGCGAGCGCATCTGATATCGTCATGACATGTGGCATTACGCAGTGTTCTGTGCCGTGTGATGTCATCTCCTTATCCAGCTCTAACGCTAACGTTATCAACAGTCATCAGTCCACTGCTGGATAAAGGCTAACCAAGCCTGTGCCATCTCTCAAGCTCCTGTGGTGTAAAAATCCATTGAACACCTTCACAGCAACTCTTATAATCGCTCCCATCTGTGGTGGATATAATCTCAGATGCATTCTTTGTCTTTGTTGTGACTCCTATCACTTTGTTGACCATCGACCATCATTCCTTCTAGCCATGACGTTTCCTGCCCAAGTCCACTTTTCTGAACAGTTTTAATGATGTCGTTCACCTGCGTGTCTGTCAAAAATAAAATGCTTCCATAGAAAAATGCATATTGCAAATGTTACAGAAACCATGTTTATATGGATTTAGGACCCTTACAATTCAATACCATGGTGTTATGTTCTCATTTTTTACTTTAGCATGCACCCATACTGAGACAAAAACATTGGTTTGGTTGCACAACAAACACCATATTTGCAACGCATTTGGGATTTAAATCAAACCAGGTTGACATGCACTTTCTAGTGTAGGCTACTCAATGGTATGATTTTATGGATATAACCGTGAAATTTAATTACAAACGTTCCTCACTTAACGCCCCCCGCTCCAATAGCACGAATAGGTAGTTACGCGATTCATCACTTAGGAGCATACTTCACACTTAAACTATGCGTTTCACGCCCAAAAAACAAAAGTAATTTTTTTAAAATAAAATATTTCGCAAGTTAACCAACTTCAATCCTGGCGTCACCATGTCATGGCAGCACCCAATGTCATGGGTTTTACATTTATACGTATTTAGTAAATCCATTGCTAAAATAATACAATTAAATGATACGGAATTTTTCTCCAGGAACGCGCACAACCCCCCCTTATAACGTGTATTTCTATGGGAAAATGGGCTTCATACAGGGCGATTCGACTTTCGTGCTGT
Source organism: Callorhinchus milii (assembly GCF_018977255.1). NCBI lineage: Eukaryota > Metazoa > Chordata > Chondrichthyes > Chimaeriformes > Callorhinchidae > Callorhinchus > Callorhinchus milii. Next base: position 3,829 of record NW_024705154.1, read on the forward strand.
TTTTCAGGAATGCGTGTCACGCGTGATGTGTGGGAAGCCTGTACTGTCGATGTATCAACAACGATGAACAGCATCAGTGATGCTTCCTTTCCAAAGCACTGGTGGTATATACTTTCATTGGATACAAGTGAAACCAGTAATGAGATGAGTGCACTTGACAGTGAGATGTGGAGAGCAAGGACTATTGTGAGGGACCAGGTTTGAAAGGAGTAACGAGATATTTCGGGCCCCAGAGATGGAGACAAGGAGAGGCAGGAAAATCAGATGAGAGCAGAGCCTGGGGAAGGTGGCACATTCGGGATAGTCCAGGTGATCAGAGCCCCAGGGAAGTGCAGCCAGGGAATGACGAATTGTATGTCACACATTGTATGTACATCCCTGGAGAATTAGGTATGTCACATTTCCAGAATCCAAGGTAGAATACAAATCGTAACACAATATTGCTCAGTTTAGTGTCTGTTGATTAAAAACAAGAAGTATATCAATACTAGCCTTTGCTAAGAAACTTCATTTTATATATTGCTAGCTTTACTACCCGGCTTCCCCGGGACTTGGATTCTTGTCTGGATTAATACTCGGCCTATGCGGAGGGTGGGGGGGGATGCGTGACTTCAGCAGGCACACTGCATGACGCTACCGCCTGCGGTTGACATCACAGATGTGACGTCACCGCTCACTTGCTGTGCAAAATATATCCATTATTGCGCCCCCCCCCCCCCATCAAAATACAAAAGTCTATTTTTTATACTTTTTGCATTGTGTATAGTCTGGAAGCTACCCACATGCCAAATTTCAAGTTTGCATGTTGGGAAGTATGCTAAACATTTCGAACAGACACATTCACAATTTTCCTTTTTTATATAGATAAAGTGTTGTATATCCAACATTGAAAATGTACACCTAGAGTTTGCTTCGTACTTTTCTGTATATACTATTTAGTATACAAATAGGTTACGTTGTGAAATGTGGTAGCATAATTATTTAAATTGATGTCCATTATGAAAGTGCACAAATATTGCACTTATGAATTGCAGATTCTATTATCATTGTTTGATATCACATCCGGATACGACGTTGTGTTTATGCCCCTATCCGGTGCCTATGGCAGTAAGTAGCCCGTAGTGTCAAGCTCCGATAATTGCACGCTGCTATGCTGCCTGTATGGATGCTCTAGGGGTGTCTACATTTTTTGCATTAAGGTCTGTATTTGACTAATTGTATAATATAGTGTCCAGTGTTTTGCAGCATTGACGAATCATAATTCGCATTTCAGCAATTTGTTTAGTGCTGGGGTTGTTTCCACCTGATGACGGGCACTTGTGTTGCACCCGAAACGTCGTGATTTAATTTATTTTATATCTACGTGACTACCGAAAGAACCAAAGAGTCACACAAATATATTTATTACCATCCCCTTCAACTTCACCATCATTACCACTACTGTCATTGTTTGTACTACCACCATCATCACCATCCGCATTAAACTAAAATATTCGGCACATTTGTCAAACACTGCTCTATGGGGAACACATAATAATAATTATTGAAAACTTGCAGCTCGGCACACGGCGGATACCTGCGCAGCACGACTCACGACCTCCTCTTGATACCAAGATCCAGGATGGGCATGTCTAGGCGCAGCTTCTCGGTGGCAGCCCCAACAGTCTGGAACGCAATCCCTCTACACATTCGCAGCATCACCTTAATCGCCTCCTTCAAGAGAGACTTCAAAACTCATCTCTATAACCATGCTTTCGAGCGAATCTGAGCTTGGCTCCGTGCCTCTGAGTTGCGGCTGTCACGTCCGCAAATTTGCGTGCGTTATAAATTGAATTATTATTATGATCAGTTAATGATATTAATTATATTGGTAGGAACCTCCTGGTTCCACCAGCCCACAGGGGATTATTGTGTCTGTCCGTCGTGCATCCAAAAATGGGAGGGGAGGGAGGGGTTGGGAGGGAGGGTGGGGCTGGGTGGGGAGGGTGGGGCTGGGGGGGGTGGGGCTGGGTGGGGAGGGGCTGGTCACCCCGAGGTGCCCTTATAAAACTCAACGTTGAACCTACTCACGCCGGCTTGTGCCCGCCCTCAGTCGGCCATATTTGCGGAATACACCACGCCGCCGTTGAACCCTGGCCATTGACCGAGCAACCCAACGTTCCTACCAGCTCCCTCCGCAGGAATGTGTTTATCAATGTTATACAGCGGTAATGACTCTGTTGCCTGTATATAACAGGCAGAGTTTTTCACGTGATATCTCTTAGCTGTGAGCACTTCTGGGTAATGCAAATTACTCAACGTTGATCATAAGAATCTCCCAGCAGATAATAGCTCCTGTTGATTTGGGCTGTTGGATAATATGAGTCATGCAAAAGAGAAGCATACATAGGAGGACTTATGTTGCATAGTAGCAACAAGTTGTCTTGATATACCGAGTAAAACGTTTTTATGATCAGACTTAGTGCTGCATAATGTATAAATAGAATTAAAGTGGATGTGGGAAAATATTTGAAAAATCATGCTCCTTTTTATGGATTTTCCAGTCTTTTTAAGTGTATAATTACTTACTGAGTGGGCTACATATTTGTTTTCTTAACTTTGACAGTAATTAAAATCACACTTGTCTAAAGGGTGTTGCAAATCAAATCTTCTTGGCAGTTCATATTTTAGGTTCGTTTACCGCTACCTCTCTGGCCTAATTTCTAGGGAAATTACCAGTTTTGTCAGGCTTCAGCCATAATGTTTATTTTGGAATTGGTAGTCCAAAAAACCTGTAAGAGCAAAACAACGATATTTCTAAACAAGGCACCCTGGGCAAAGGTTCGTTTTTATGCCTGTGCAATGACCAGAAAGGATGCTTCCTGACAGCAATGTGTTTACTTGTTATAAATTCTAGGACTTTTAATGAATTTCACAAAAGTTGAACATCTTATGAAGGTGAAGTCACATTTAATAAATAGTTTTTTGTCCTCGAATTTGGATCAACTGAATATAAAATAAAAATGACTGATGATGGTGCAATGGTTTGAAGACCTGCACATGATGGAGAAGGGCAAGATTGTTAACAGCCACTGGATTGGGACCTTTGGGTTGTGCACTATGGGAAGACCTAAAGCCAGATGGAGGAATGCATCTGAGTCCAGCAGGGTGATAGTGTGGCATCAGAGATGCTGGCCATGATGAACTATTCATTGTGATATTTGATCAGTATTGAACTGAAATTTAAACATTCTCTGTTCGTGTTCATATTGTATCCAGACTTTGTCATGCCGTCTACTGTGATTAGCGAATGGTCACTTTTTTTGTACCTAGATCAATGGTCGTAGGTGCTACATGTGTCAATTTCAATCCGTAAGATCTCCTTGGGTTGTTACGGTCTGAATGAGGCCTCACTCATTGTGACAGCCTGCCAGACTGCCAAACATATGAAGTAATATATATAGATAAATTCACAGCGTGTTTGTCTATCCTGCTTGGGCAGGACATACTGCTTGAAGGGATGATTGCTGATCGATGAGACTGGTTATGGAATTACAGCCAAAAGAGGGGAACATGCCCATGAGGAGCTGAAGTAATGAGATCAGCTCATGTGCAGGAAGGAGCGAGTTGGATTATGGCACTGCAAGATCATGAGGGATGGTGACGATGTGGGGAGAGCTTCTTCCAGGAGTGGATTGATCATGGCTGACTGATGATGATGAAATTAAATTTCAAAGCTGCAGTGAGCCATTGTGATGGTAAGTTTGAGTGACAGTGTGGGCCAGATTGAGTGCGTTGGATGGTATTTGTCCCGTGGCTGTAGATTTGATAGGCCTGTATGACACCTTCCTTGTCTGTCTTAGGTACCAAGTCTAATAGCATTTTTACTGAGTCGATCATATCTGTATAGATGTGCTGTCACTGTCAGCTTTTGCTGAGTGGACATGAAGGCTACACAGTTGAATGAAGATAATGTTTATTTTGTGCATATTTTAAGTTTTGATTCAATTTTGTAGAATGGGTTTGTGTGTGACTTGACTTTTTGGTAGTTGGCTTGGCTTGGACTGGTGCAGCCAGGCACTGTTCACATGGTTGTGTGTGTGCATTGTCTTGTTGAAATTTAAATTAATAAAGAGTGTGTAAGCATGTACAGTTAGGGAAAAAAGTATTTGATCCCGTGCTGATTTTGTACGTTTGCCCACTGACAAAGAAATGATCAGTCTATAATTTGAATGGTAGGTTTATTTGAACAGTGAGAGACAGAATAACAACAACAAAATCCAGAAAAACGCATGTCAAAAATGTTATAAATTGATTTGCATTTTAATGAGGGAAATAAGTATTTGACCCCCTCTCAATCAGAAAGATTTTTGGCTCCCAGGTGTCTTTTATACAGGTAACGAGCTGAGATTAGGAGCACACTCTTAAAGGGAGTGCTCCAAATCTCAGCTTGTTACCTGTATAAAAGACACCTGTTCACAGAAGCAATCAATCAAACAGATTCCAAACTTTCCACCATGGCCAAGACCAAAGAGCTATCCAAGGATGTCAGGGACAAGATTGTAGACCTACACAAGGCTGGAATGGGCTACAAGACCATCGCCAAGCAGCTTGGTGATAAGGTGACAACAGTTTTTGCGATTATTCGCAAATGGAAGAAACACAAGAACTGTCAATCTCCCTCGGCCTGGGGCTCCATGCAAGATCTCACCTCGTGGAGTTGCAATGATCATGAGAACGGTGAGGAATCAGCCCAGAACTACACGGGAGGATCTTGTCAATGATCTCAAGGCAGCTGGGACCATAGTCACCAAGAAAATAGTTGGTAACATACTACGCCATGAAGGACTGAAATCCTGCAGTGCCCGCAAGGTCCCCCTGCTCAAGAAAGCACATATACATGCCCATCTGAAGTTTGCCAATGAACATCTGAATGATTCAGAGGACAACTGGGTGAAAGTGTTGTGGTCAGATGAGACCAAAATGGAGCTCTTTGGCATCAACTCAACTCACCGTGTTTGGAGGAGGAGGAATGCTGCCTATGACCCCAAGAACACCATCCCTACCGTCAAACATGGAGGCGGAAACATACTTTTGGGGTGTTTTTCTGCTAAGGGGACAGGACAACTTCACCGCATCAAAGGGATGATGGACGGGGCCATTTACCGTCAAATCTTGGGTGAGAACCTCCTTCCCTCAGCCCAGGGCATTGAAAATGGGTCGTGGATGGGTATTCCAGCATGACAATGACCCAAAACACACGGCCAAGGCAACAAAGGAGTGGCTCAAGAAGAAGCATATTAAGGTCCTGGAGTGGCCTAGCCAGTCTCCAGACCTTAATCCCATAGTAAATCTGTGGAGGGAGCTGAAAGTTCGAGTTGCCAAACGTTAGCCTCGAAACCTTAATGACTTGAAGATCTGCAAAGAGGAGTGGGACAAAATCCCTCCTGAGATGTGTGCAAACCTGGTGGCCAATACAAGAAACGTCTGACCTCTGTGATTGCCAACAAGGGTTTTGCCACCAAGTACTAAGTCATGTTTTGCAGAGGGTCAAATACTTATTTCCCTCATTAAAATGCAAATCAATGTATAACATTTTTGACATGCGTTTTTCTAGATTTTGTTGTTATTCTGTCTCTCACTGTTCAAATAAACCTATCATTAAAATTATAGACTGATCATTTCTTTGTCAGTGGGCAAACGTACAAAATCAACAGGGGATCAAATACTTTTTTCCCTCACTGTATGTGTTGTTGAAAAAATAGCAGATATTGGGTTAATGTATTTGATCTTCTAATAATAAGTTAATTATACATTTTTGAAGTATACTATGCTTTTTGTGACATTTGATTAATAACCTGTTTTTATACAATTTTCTGCGATTCATAGTGAACGGTTTGATTAACTTATGACATTGGCAAAAACGTATTTGGTAAAACTAAACATGTTTGAGTATGAACAACTAATAACGGGAAAACCTAGTCTCATATTTTGGTACTGGCAAAGGAGGGTCCATGATCTAGATCAGGGGTCCTCAAACTTTTTAAACAGGGGGCCAGTTCACTGTCCCTCAGACCGTTGGAGGGCCGGACTATAGTTAAAAAAAAAACTATGAACAAATTCCTATGCACACTGCATATATCTTATTTTGAAGTGAAGAAACAAAACGGGAACAAATACAATATTTAAAATGAAGAACAAGTAAAGTTAAATCAACAAACTTGCCAGTATTTCAATGGGAACTATGGGCCTGCTTTTGGCTAATGAGATGGTCAATGTCCGGTTCCATATTTGTCACTGCTAGTCGTAACAAGTGATGCAAGTGTGCATCCGTTAGTCTAGATCTGGTTGGAGATTTCAAATGTTTCATTCTGGAAAAAGTCTGTTCACAGACATAAGTGCTGCCAAAGATGGTTGCCATTTTGAGTGCATGGTTCCTGAGATGAGGATATGTCTCAGAGGGGAGAGATGCATAGAAATTATGAAGGCTGCTTGACTTGAATGCGTCTTTCAGAGAGTCACAATTCTGCAGTTCAGCCAGTTCCATTTGGTAAATTGTATCCACATTTTCAATGTCAATAGAAAATGGGTTACGGAAAAGCTGTATGTCCTGTTCATGGAGATGAAGCTCTTTAAATCTAAATTGGAACTCCTTTTGCAATTTTTTCCACATGTTTTGTTTGGGAATGCAACCAATGGTTTTTCCGCTAACAGATTTTGAGTTGTGGGGAGATGGCAGAAGTTTTCCTCCTTCACTTGTTTGATGAGGAGGCCTAATTTTACTTCAAATGCTTTGACATGTGATTGCATATCACAGATGAGCTTCCCCTTTCCTTGAAGTTGCACATTGAAACTGTTGAGTAGCTCTGTTACATCTGTCAGAAAGGCAAGGTGCCATTTCCATTCTGCATCATTGAGCTCTGGTACTTCTTTGTTTTTTGAAAGCAGAAAAGCTGTAATCTGTGGAAGTAAGTCATAGAAACGTTTCAAAACTCTCCCTCGACTCAGCCAACGGACTTCTGTGTGGTACAGAACATCTTCATAGTCAACATTTAGCTCAGACAGAAATTCCTGAAATTGTCTGTGGTTTAGTGCATGAGCTCTAATGAAGTTAACACAAGATACCACAATTTTCATAACAGAGTCCCACTTCAGTGATTTACTACACAGCGCTTGTTGGTGGATGAGGCAGTGTATGGCTATTGGATGAGAATGGTTATGTTTGTCCATCTCTTGGTTAATGCGAGCAATTACTCCTTTCTTAGACCCCACCATGCTAGGAGCACCATCAGTTGTCACACTGGCTAGTTTAGCCCAGTTCAGCTCCAAACCATTCACAGTTTGGCAAACCTTTTCATAGATATCCTCTCCTGTAGTTGTTCCTTTGATGCTTTGCAGTGCAGCAAGCTCTTCTGTGACTTCGAAATAGTCATTCGTCCCACGAATAAAAATTAGAAGTTGTGCAGAATCACGAACATCATTGCTTTCGTCGAGTGCCAAGGAAAAATAGGAAAGTTTTTTTGTGGAGTTTTGCAAATGCTGATGCAAATTGTCTCCCATTTCTTCAATCCTCCGTGTAATTGTAGGTCCTGAAAGACTCACTGTACTAAATAAATCGGCCTTCTCTGGACACATCTCTTTGGCAACAGAAAGAAGGCATTCTTTAACAAATTCTCCCTCCACGAATGGTCTGCCAGTGCACGCTATTAGCTTGGCAACTTGAAAACTTGCTCGCAGTGATGAAATATTTAGCTGCTTCTGCTTCACAAAAGTATTTTGCTGAGTTGTTAATGTATTTTTCAGTTTTAATATTTTATCTTTTCTCACTTCTCCGACCAAACAATCATATTTATCTTTATGTTGAGTTTCATAGTGTCGACGTAAATTGTATTCTTTGAACACAGACACTATATTCTGGCATATCAGACACACAGCTCTTTCCTTGTACTGCATGAAAAAGTAATCATAAGTCCACTGTTCTTTGAATATCCTACACTCCGAGTCAATTTTTCTCTTTCTTGACATCATTGTTTCCTAGGGAGTCAAAATTGCTATTAGTAAAATACCAATATATATACAGCGCTACAAAAACAATATACCAGCAATAACTTTGCCCACACAGAGACATACAGACTGCACTGCCCATCAATGCAGTCTGATTAATTACACCTGCAGTTTTGTTCACAGATCGCAGTACATCCCTAGCACACGGGAATATCACTGGGAGTGGAGCCGAGGGGCAAATGAGGGAGCTGAGGGAGAGAGAGCCAGTCAAGCGCAGCCAGGGGAGGGCTCGGCAGCCTTAGGCCTGGGGGGCAAGTCCAGTCAATTGGCCCATTGAACCATTCACCAGCGCAGCCCAATGAGTGCCCACCGCCGCAGCTCAATCAGTGCTCACCAGCGCAGCCAAATCAGTGCTCGCCACTGCAGCCCAATCAGTGTCCACCACCGCAGCCCAATGAGTGCTCACCAGCGCAGCCCAATGAGTGCTCACCAGCGCAGCCCAATTAGTGCTCACCAGCGCAGCCCAATTAGTGCTCACAAGCACAGCCAAATTAGTGACCATGGGCCGGATAAATGTCCTCGGCGGGCCGCATGTGGCCCGCGGGCCATAGTTTGAGGACCCCTGATCTAGATGCTCACCCCGAGCCCTCATTACTCTGATAATGCTTGTCTTTGTACTGTACGCCTTTTGGCGTCCTCTGGTCTAACACTGTTTTGAGACTAGGTTCAAAAGAAAGCTCTCTGGTGTGGCGTGGACCAATCAGTTTCAAAGACAATGCATATATTATCAGAGTAAGTTTTTTGTTTGCATTCTGACCACAAGTATTGTGGTTAATGCAAACATGATTCCTTGTAAAAAGTTGGTGTTTTAACACCAAACTGTTGCCAGAAAAAAGGGGAAAACAGATTCTCACTAACTGAATTGTGATTTTCCAGCTGAATATTTATCCTCCCAAGTTTTCACCATGTGCAGCTGCGTTTAACGTGGTAGATGCGTTCCTGAAAAGTGTTGCATTTCAGCGAAAATAATTTCCCCATAAATAATGTAACGATAAAGTTTTGCAAGATACGATGTATGCTTACAGAAAGATGGCGGGACAAATAACTGGGTGTATACTGTCGCATTCCTGTTTCATTCTCCATACTGTATCGCACCGCTCAGCCCTGCAGCTCAAGAAAGTAGTTTGTCATCGACCACTCAGAAATCGCGTTGTAATGGTGTTCGTTCCACAGTGCGTAAAGTATTCGCTAATGGAAGAATCGCATTGAAGATAAAACGCATTGAGCGATCGCACGTTAAGCAGAGACTTGCATATTGTAATTGACTCCTGAAGATGTGCACAACTGTGCATGGCGAAAGCTTGAACAAAGAAACGCTCAAGCAAATTGCATTTTTTTCCTCACTCTTTGACCTGGGTTGTCTTTGACTTTAATGTGTACTTTTTGTTGAAGGCCATGTGTTTTTGTGTGTTTCAGGTATAGAGGAAGCAGCATGCAAACACTCGTCCTTGCATCTGTCCACCACCTTCCCGCTCGCTGCTGACAGCATGTCGTTTTCTCCTCAACAGCAGTTCAGCGATCAGCCCATGGCTCAAGCGCAGGTACTCGCTCTTGTCAGCATGCTTGCTATATTACTTTTTCCAGTTAAGACAGATGGTGGCAGGGTAGCACAGCAAGAAATTCCTGGGTTCGATTCCTGACTTGGGCGCCTTTCTGTATGGAGTTTGTATGTTCTCGCCCGTTCTTCATGGGTTTTCTATGGGTTGTCCAGCTTCCTGTTATAGATAAAACACACCTACGATGTAACCTGTATTGGCCAAACATCCCAATGCTGAAAAGTTACCTTAAAAATACTCAAATTAGCAACATAGACACCTCTTTGAAAAACTTGGAAGGACCCTCCTTGGTAAGCAAGCATAATATTATCTGTGAATGGTAGTTGCATTTACATCATCATTTAGTATGTAGCAGGTATCTTTTGAGCAATTGGACATTTTGTGAGAATGAAACGTGTGAGGATGGGACTGGTGCCAACTGAAACGGTGGATTTGCTCATTTAAAATTGAGCATCCACTGCTTGAGAGACTCTTCTCACAACGGCCTGAATGTTGAACTGCTATTTGTTTGTTGAAAATACATTTTCCACTGTGTTAGCCTCCCATCACTATTATGTACCAAGCTCAACAAATAGAGTACGACTCCACACTAGTTTGAGCATAGAGGAGACACTTCATCTGACTTGGTTAAAAAAAGAGCATGCGTGTGTTTCCCCCTGCTGGAACAACCTACGTGTTGAACTGTGAACCTGTGCATGTAGGCTAGTATTTTCATTGGAAGCTGTGCATATCAATTAAGTGTTCGTTTTAGTACCTTTTTGAGTACATGCATGACTCAATTCTTAGCACACATTCAAAGTGTGACGTTTCCCTTTCCTCACATTTCAATGCCTAGGTGTTATTTGTTATATTATTCATGCTACTTAATCATCAGAGAGTAAATTATAAAAAAAAAAACATTTCCTCGTGAATTATTAGAATTAATATTCTTTGATTCTTTCGGTAAAGTCACGTAAATAGAAAAAAAGAAAAATAATTAGAAATAAAAGCAAAAAACCCACGACGTTTTGATTGCAACACAAGCGGTCTTCATCAGGCGGAGAGAAAAGAGGGGGCAAGCCTCCAAATGCAACTGCTTATAAAGCTCGCGCTTTACTCCCCCTATCTCTTACCCACCTCCCTCTCTCTCACCCTATCTCTACCCCCTCCCTCCCCCCATTGTCTACATTAGCATTGGCTGCCCGCCCATGCTGTTTACGCCACACAGCTTTCCTTGCTTCTGCCTCGCAACTCTAGTCCTCTGCCCACTCACAACTTTGGAAGCCCTTATAAGCAGTTACATTTGGAGGCTTGCCCCCTCTTTTCTCTCCACCTGATGAAGACCGCTTCTGTTGCAATCGAAACGTCGTAGGTTTTTTGCTTTTATTTTTTTTTATCTACGTGACTTTACCACAGAACCAAAGAATATGAATTCCTGCAGTCACGAAAGTTTTAAATCAAAACTTAATAGAATTTAAGTTTTGACATGGCAAGAGTGTACATACTGATACCCGTTTCCTACTTTTTTCCTGCAGCTGCTTCCAGACATGACAATCCTGCAGCGAAGAATCCCTCTTAAGTTCCGTGACCCAACCACAGCACCTCTGAGAAAACTGTCCGTCGACCTTATAAAGACATACAAACACATTAATGAGGTAAGGATTGTTTGTTTATGCTATTATAAGTCTTGTACGGGGCTGTAGTAGGATAGAAATAGATGTCTTCCTTCTTCAGCCTCCTTCCTCACTTGAGCAGTCCCAAAAGTTAAGATAATTTTTTTAGACATTGACTTTTAAAAACCAATGTAAGTGGACTTGTGCAGGACGCATCACTAAGAGGGGATCATGGCCAAGACAAAGGAGCAGCGCCTGAGAGAAAGCCCACCATAGAGACGGAGTGAGAAGTTCTTGTGCTGGAGCCAAGTGGCTTGTGGCATCTTGGGGTTAATTTCAGCTTGGGGGGAGGGAAAGTAGAGGTGCGCATTATTTAAAAAAATCGAATTAATCTTGGGCTGTTCTAAATTCATTTTAAAAGAAAATCCCAAAATGTGTATTATCCATAATTGCTATTATAATCTCGGGAGTTTTAAAATGACTGCATAATATATTATGTTCCATATAGACATTGTTGGGGCTGATAATAGGTTTTCACCCTTTTTTCTGGCAACAAAACAGGTGTTAAGATGTTAAACACCAAACTGAAACCTTTTACAAGGAATCATGTCTGCATTAACCACAATGCTTGTGGTCAGAATGCAAACAAAAACGTACTTTGATAATATATGCATTGTCCTTGAGCTCTCATTACTCTGATAGTGATTGTCTTTGGGCTGTACGCCTTTTGGCATCCTCTGGTCTAACACCGTTTGAGATGAGGCTCAAAAGAAAGCTGTCTCTGGTGTGGACCAATCAGTTTCAATGGCAATGCATATATTATCAGTTTTTTTCGTTTGCATTATGACCACAAGCATTGTGGTTAATGCAGACATGATTCCTTGTAAAAGGTTTCGGTTTGGTGTTTTAACATCTTAACACCTGTTTTGTTGCCAGAAGAAAAGGCAAAACTATTATCATATTTTGGTACTGGCAAAGGAGGTCCCATGATGTATTGTTGGGGCTTACGAGCATCTTCATTGTAAACACAATAACAATAGTTTGTAAGACAAATGTGTTGCTCTTCATCCTGAATAGTTTGTGTGGGCTTTGGCAAGTATTAGCTTTGGTAAGTATTTCACACCTGATTTAGCACGGTTGGCTACGTACGGTGCAAAAGAAGTTACCACATATATGCAGCTTTCAACAGTTAACTTTATACATTCTTCCCCACACTTATTCGGCAGGTATACTATGCAAAGAAAAAACGGCGAGCCCAGCAGCAGCAAGGGGAAGACTCGAGCCATAAGAAAGAGCGCAAGGTGTACAACGATGGCTACGATGATGACAACTACGATTACATCGTGAAGAATGGGGAGAAGTGGATGGACCGCTATGAGATAGATTCTCTCATTGGCAAAGGCTCATTTGGACAGGTAGTGCATATGATGTGGTTTGGAATGTTGATGCCGTACAATAATGTTACATTTGCAGAGCTCTTTTACTGGCTGTACTTTACTTTGTTTTAACATGTTTAAAATTAACCGCTTGTAAAAATCGATACATTTATAAGTGTAGTGTGTAGAGTTAGTTACTCTTTTAAAACGTCATTTATAGCCCTTGGGAATGGTGGCGTAGTGGTTAGTGGACTATTCTCTGAAACCAATTACCTGGGTGTGATTTTGTACAACAGCTAATATTAGTGGCGGTGTGATATCTGAACCATTCCTGCGCTCTCCGTTCATCAGCCCACACTGAGCAGCATAGTGAAGTATGGTTAAATAACTCCCATGACCAACATGGCAAGGGGAAGACATAATCCAGCATTGCATGGACAAAGGACTGTGAATTGCTGTGTTTTCTAAACATGCTATTTTATATGGAGAGTAATATTACATTTCAATCACATTTTATTTATAAATTAGCACGGTTTGGGTGGGAGGGGAGACATGATGTCATCACGCACGAACCCGGCTCCATGGTGAGGGGATGTGACGCCTGAGCATATGCCCATGTGCCATCCAGCCAGCAAAACTTTATACAGAATGATGAAGGAAGAACCCTCTATCCATCTTTTGTAGTTAATTTATAGATCTTGTTTTCTACATGGATAAGAATTCAATTAATTGTGTTACCATTTCCACATGTTAATACATTAACAGCCATACATTTTTCTGGTAAAATGATACATTTGATTATTATTGTATTATGCAGGAAAAATGTATCACGGTTTTATTTATTCATACACATGTAATTATATAACTATACACAATTATATGACTATACATATACAATAGATGGGCTGTCAGTACAATAAATGGTAATGCTTTTTTTATCCACATTTGGTGTTTTGGAATATTTAATTCACATTTAAAAAAAATCTAAATATACGAGATGGCTGGTTGACTGAGATCAGAGTGCTCAAAGAGTTTCAGTCCAGCATTCAGCTGGTCACCATTGATTGCAAAGAAACATCAAATTAATTTATATTTAAAGCTTTCGTGACTGCAGGGATTCATCTTCTTGGTTCTTTCGGTAAAGTCACGTAGAAGGGAAGTAATAAAATAATAAAAATAAAACATAATAAAATAATATAAGTTTATTTTATTATGTTTTATTTTTATTATTTTATTACTTCCCTTCTACGTGACTTTACCGAAAGAACCAAGAAGAAACATCAAATCATTATTAAAGCTATGCCTTTACCTCAGAATGAATATTCATTCCTTTCTTTAGCAGGATAGGATTTTTTGTGTGCCTTGAATATATTTATAACAGTGTACGATATTATACATTTAATATATTAACTGATGCTTTTTGTTTTTTTGTAGGTTGTAAAAGCGTATGATCACCAGGAACAGGAATGGGTAGCAATCAAGATCATTAAAAACAAGAAGGCCTTTTTGAACCAAGCGCAGATCGAGGTGCGACTGCTGGAACTGATGAACAAGCACGACACGGACATGAAGTACTACATAGGTGAGCGTGCATCTCAATTGAGATATCTTGTAGTAGTTTGGCATTGATCATTATACAGCATAAGGATGTGCTCCCAATTTCGGATTAATTCGAAAAATTGGGCCAAGGTATGAAATTTTGGACAATCCAAATGTTTTCTTTCCATCATTCCAAAGTGTGACGTCGAGTGATTTCACTTTGTATGGATTTTATACAACAATGTAAAATATCTAAATAGCTGAAAAAGATCTTATCTTTGGAAATATGAATTTATTTTTAACTTTTAAATACCAAACTCATCCTGACTGCAGCATAATTAAAAAACATGTTAATTGTATTTTATGTATGGTATAAGTCTTCACTCGGTGTAATATTGAAAATTATTGCTTGATTTAGGGACCTATTAACATTATTTATTAAAGTCATGTTAACACTAGACATGTATGCCTGACACTATCTATATGATTGTCACTTGACTCTTTGTGATGCCAAACAAAAAAAATGTACCATCACGGTTGCCGTCCAGTTTGACTCGTCACAACCACCACTGCATCTTCAAGTCGAGGATATGTTAGTGTCACCACATTTCAGTGTACAGGCAGTCTTCGATTTACGACCGTTAGATTTGCGACGATCCACATTTACGACATATAATGCCACCTTGGATCGATTTTCGACGCAGAAACTTGAGTTATGACGCATCTTCCAACATGACTCCGAACACATTTGAAAAGTCCGTCGGTCTGGTTTCCAATGTGACTTGACGTGGAGCTAGTGTTATTCTCAAGCGTTTTTCAGGATTTTGAGCTACTTAACCCTCTTAAATATGGTCGATTTAAAGGAAAAGCACATCGACAAGTGATGTTTCTACTGTTTCTACTGTCTATTGGAAAATAGGGTCCCGATTTCCAACGATCCGATTTACGACGGGGTTTCCAGGAACGTGTTGTAACATCGTAACAGTGGGGACCGCATGTATTTCCATTCCAAGAACATTTCCTTGGTTGTTCCTGGGTTTACCAGCCAATGCCTTTTTGACCTTTATGAGCCGCTCATGTCTATTCTTGGGAACTGGCGGCGATGCCCTCTTGCTGGCCGTTCTCGATATTTCACGTGACCAAATGGAGGTTTTGTTTTGAGGCCAGCATATGCATGCTGCCTGCTAGTGGCAAGTTTAGGGGGGGAAATAGCACGTAAGCACCATGGTCAAGTTTAGTTTACACGTTTATTTTGTTTAACCAGGTGATAATTCAAGAGACTGGGCTAGTCTCATTTGCAAGAATCAGCTGGGGCATTAGTCTGCCTGTCTAGGGAATGGTTGCTATGTATAATCTCAATTAGATACTTTATAAATTGCCGAATTTCTAAAATTTGGACCATGATGCCAGCACACATTGGCCTACTCTTCATGTGTCCATTGGGAAGCAGCCACCATGTGTTTTCATGGTTATCATAGCCGCAGTAAAAATCAATGACGGCCACTGGAAATGAACCGTTAACCTCTGTTAGATCATGTCCATTGTCCGAGTGTATTAATTCTGGAATGTTACCAAAAATTGAATTGGCCTAGTTTACATATTTAATTTTTCATTTTTATAAATTAAGCATCTGCAGGATGACATAACATTCAAAAACGTGGCTGTAAAAGGATTAATTTCCTGTCCCAGTTCTTGACATTGTGTGGTCATGTATGTATTTATCCCTGTACACAGCACATGTCCTGCTATAAGCATCAATATTTTTCACAATTTTGCCCATTTCAGGATCCTTTTATGAGTATACCTGTACGATTATTTACATTGCGGTTTTTAAGTAAACCTGATAAAATTTTCATAACATTGTATAACATTTTCATTCTTTGACCAGTGCACCTGAAACGCCACTTCATGTTCCGGAACCACCTGTGTCTGGTGTTTGAGCTCTTGTCATATAATCTTTATGACCTGCTGCGAAACACCAACTTCCGTGGAGTGTCACTCAACCTGACGCGCAAGTTCGCACAGCAGATGTGCACAGCGCTACTCTTCCTGGCCACACCTGAACTGAGCATCATTCACTGTGACCTGAAGCCAGAGAACATCCTCCTGTGCAACCCCAAACGCAGTGCCATCAAGATTGTCGACTTTGGCTCTTCGTGTCAGCTTGGACAAAGGGTACGTAGCTCTACTTGGATATAAAAAATATAAAATGTGCAGTTTATTGGCGGAAGACAGAGGAAACATGACGAAATGTGCAGTGGACACCTATGGCCATGGATGGTGATGATGAAAATATGCAGTTATATAAATAATTTCTTTAAACCATTAAGTTAACCAAGTAACTTTGTATTATTATGCTGCTTTATTTAGTTTGATTTTAACTATTTCAATAAACTAAGCCTATTAAAATAATTTGATCAAAATTATATTTCCTGCTACACTACCTTACACTTTATTAATATACAATCCACTTGTAGCGGCATTCGTGTAACACAATACATATCATTTCTCGTTGTGTTAACATAACTAAAATATGCATTATTTCTAAATCGAATTCTTGTCCAACCTTCGCCAGCATAGCTGAGCTCATGGTTCAGATTCGCACAACCACATGCGATGAAAGTGATAAGTTGCTACACTTGAGGAAGAGTTATATTTTCGCATTTATTTTTCTCTGCGATTGGTCATGCCATTAAACTAAAGTATCCTTTCAGAACTATAAAATAAACATTGGCCACTGTTATCTTCTTCATGCAGTGGTAGCGGAAACGACGGTGAAGCTATGGTTATCTTCATGTGTTCATCATCTTAGTCACCATCGTGCATTTTATCTGCGTACTCGCAGATTATATGATGAATTTAACGGCTGTATCCTCCCTCATCTACGGAATGGAAAGAAATAAAAGTTCCCATCTGTGTATGATTGTCGATTTGACCTAACCTCCCTGAGTCGGCAACCTGCGGCTCCGGAGCCACAAGCGGCTCTTTGGCTTCCCCTTGTGGCTCTTTGGCTGCCCCTATTCGGGCAGCGTTTTTTTTTACATAAATCTTAAACATAATTTAATGTAAAAATTAGTGATGAAATAGGTAATCATGGAATGTCTTGGTGACAACAATGTACAGTCCTACTGTGTTTAAAGAATAAGGGGGAAATAAACGAAATAGACGCAGTTTATTCCGTTACCTATTTAGTTTATTTAAGTGAGAATGTGTTTTATCGTCTGCTGCATACCTGCTGCTGTGTTTGTGTACAAGTGGCTCTGTGGGATGTGGCTCGCAAACTATTTTGGTCAAAAACAAAAAAATCTTCTTTGAGAGCTTGCTGACCCCGAGCACTTAATCCCATGGATATTTGGAGTTGTAAAGAAACCACAGATGAAAGGAGTTTTGCTGTGGGTTTTTTTTTCTCCATTATTCATGTGAGAAATCGGACAACTAAATTATTGTGTTTTTAAGCGCGTTCAGCATTTAAAAGGGGGTTCGTCGTGTGTTTTCAGATTTACCAGTATATTCAAAGTCGGTTTTACCGCTCTCCTGAAGTCCTGCTGGGAATCCCCTATGATCTCGCCATTGACATGTGGTCACTGGGCTGCATTCTGGTGGAGATGCACACGGGGAGCCGCTCTTCAGTGGCTCCAATGAGGTAATGTCAGCAACATCCACATCGCTTAATTGCTGTGCTATATGATGTTTGGAATCTACAAAACAAGTACAAAATGACACGTTAGCATTGTTGATTAATTATGTGATATAAATGTAAGCAATATTGTTTGCACAACAGCATCAGCAGTCTTCGATATTTAGTGTATAATTCAGTGTGAAATTTTTATTTTTTGCATTGTTTATATTTTTAGTAAATGGTGGCTTTTTGTGCTTATTTACACAGTATTTGATATCTTATGCAGCTAAAATCCATGTGCAGAATTACATTTCACTACCACCACAGGTTCCGTGAAGGTTTTTCTAAATATTTTTCACTGCGGGTAGTGAAAGCTATTTAGAGGATGCTTTTAACATTGCCGGAATCATATTTTAAGTGTAATGATCACATCCTCAATGACGATTATATCGGCCTTGGATTATCACAGCTATGCTCCAGCATCATGCTGTGTATAGCAAAAAAACAAGAAAATAACTACACTCAATTAAGAGTTTTTAAAATCAGATATCTTTGGTTATTCAGGATGGCAAATTATCCCTTAGTGTTATCTCCACTCAGAATAGTTATTTTATTTTATTGTGTGGAATGTAGTTGTGAAGGTTGGATGACTTCAAGACCAAGTTCATTGTTTTGGATAATATTAAGTGACTTCAGCATGAAAGCATGTGCCCTGAATATTATGTTGTTGCTTTTATAGGTTGACCAGATGAATAAGATTGTGGAGGTTCTGGGCCTGCCACCTACACACATGTTGGAACAGGCACCCAAAGCCCGGAAGTATTTTGAAAGGCTCTCGGATGGGTCCTGGACTGTCAAGAAAACTAAAGACAGCAAAAGGGTCAGATAATTATTGCCATTCTGTTGCTGATTATTCTCTTTTGTACAATGGGTGAAATACATATTTCTATACCATTGTGTAATTTCATATGGAGTATTATGATTTATAGTTGGATTCTTTGGGTTCAGATCATAGAGGTAAATTTGTGCTATAACCCTCCACTGCCAGACGAGTCAAACAAATTGAAGTTACGTGGCAAAATGTACCAATTGATTTTTTTCCCCAAAAACTGCTTACATTGAAAAGAAAGATTTTTTTTTTCAATTCTGAAAAATGTTTTTACTGGAAATTTCGACATGCATCTTAGAGTGTCGGGTAAGAGCTTGGATCTTGTATAAATGCTCCTTATCCTAAAGCAGGTGTCCTGAAGTCATTGGGACAGGCATGCTGGTGAACCGGATTGTTGCATTACAATTACTTACTGATGGATTGGTTGTCAAGTTTAAAATCGTGTAACAAGGTACATTTATAAAATTTGTGAAAACAGGTTATCCTTAATTATATGCAGTGGAGTGTGTTAAAATATATATCTTATCTATACAAGTAATTTTTTTTGTCTGTCTGTGTCTGTCTGCACGGGTACCTCAAAAAAGTACCCAGATACCACGCAATAAGCCCCGGGATGAAAAAGCGCTATTCATTTTTACCATCCGTAAGTTTAAAGTAGTTAAATTAACAATGTATTCTGTTTATACGCTGAGGGCGGCGCCAAAGCACACATCTGCGCATGCGTGAGAACACTGACTCGGTGGGGACGGGGAACATTTTCAAATCGTGTTAAAAATGCAAAAAATAGGGCTGAGGTAAATTTTTCAGTGTAATGTCGTCTTCTCCCCCCCCCCCACCCCAATGTGTGCAGTTACTGCTATAGAGTTGGTAGATACTACTATAGTCCATAGATACTACTGTAGAGCGGGTGGGGGATGGTCGGGGGGCTAGCAGCCCAGCCGGCCAAGGTGCCACCTCGGCCGCCTGGGCAATCTAGCTGAGGTCGGCGACACTCTGCAGGACTAGGCCTCACTACGGCACTCTGTGAAGTTAGTAGATACTGCTATCGAGTCCATATATACTATGAGCAGCGACGAAGGTGACCAACAGCTACACTGCGAGGGGGGGGGGGTCCACTCCCAACAACAGCCCCGAACCCCCATCCCGGGCCCCCTCTTATCCTCCTGGCGTAGCCTCGCCTCTCCCTAGCCACGCCCCCCTTCTAGAACCTACTAGTGGGTTCTCGGCTTCCAGATGGACCCCTGTCCTGGGCTTCCCTTTTGATCTCCTCCTGCTGACATGTGTACTGCCCCCTGCTGTCATCATCCCTTCCTGTCATCAGCCCATGTTATTACACTACACTACTATAGTTAGTAGATACTGCTATAGAGGCGATATATACTATTATACAGTCAGTAGATACTACTATAGTCAGTATATACTGATCAAGTCGGCAGATGCTACTGCAGAGTCGGCAGATGCTACTGCAGAGTTGGAATATAATACTTCAGTCAATAGATACCACTATAGTCAGGATATACTGCTTCAGAGTCAGGTCAGGAGACACTATTCTATCGGCATTGTTGAGTGCTGTGTGCGATTGCCACTACTTGTAGCCTGTAGTAATGGCCCCGTGTCAACAGGGGCGGAAGAGAGGCTGAGCCCGATAGTTTAGATGAAGTCGGGCCGTTGGGTCGAGGTAACCCCCAGGGAGCATCGTGACCGGAGGTGCAGACCCCAGACCCCAAGAGGGGGCTGGGGGATGACATCACACTCCAGGTCACTCTGGAAGGTTCCAGATGGGAGGAGTGGCTTGGGGCAGAGTGAGCCTGGACTGGGCATAGAAGCCGGACCCCTGAACGGGACTGGCAGTTGTCATCCACTTGAAGATTGAAGGCCACCCTGAAAACCTAGGAGCCGGAGCCAGATCCGAGGTCCTTGGCTGGGTTGTTGCGTAATAAACGTGTTGCCTCCAGTTTGTACCCACTACACTATTACAGTCAGTAGATACTACTGCGGTCAGTAAATACTACTGTATAGTTAGTAGACACTATTACTGTCAGTAGATACTACTACGGTCAGTAAATATTACTGCAGTCGGTAGATACTACTGTAGAGTTAGTAGTTACTACTATAAATCTTGATTTGAAGCTTTCGTGACTGCAGGAATTTATACTCTTTGGTTCTTTCGGTAAAGTCAAGTAGACGAGCCTACTTCAGTTTTTTCTTGCTGTAGTTGTGCCACCTGATGACGATTGCTTGTGTTGCAATCGAAACGTCGTGATCTATTATTTTTCTACCTATGTGACTTTACCGAAAGAACCATAGAGTACTACTATAAAGTCGGTAGATACTACTATAGAGTCAGTAGATAATACTACAGTCAGTAGATACTGCTGCAGTCGGTAGATACTGCTATAGTCACCAGATACTGCTATAGAGTCTGGCAGATCCTACTATAGAGTCACCAGATACTACTATCGAGTTAGTAGTTACTTCTATAATCAGTGGATACTACTGTAGAGTAAATAGATACTACTATCAATTGAGATACTACTATAGTCATTAAATACTACTGTAGAGTCAGTAGTTACTACTATAGAGTCAGTAGATACTGCGAGAGTCAGCAGATACTACCATAGTCGGATACCACTATAGAGTCAGTAAATACTACTAGGGTCAGTAGATGCTACTACAGTCAATAGATACTACTATACAGTCAGTAGATACTACTGTAGAGCCATATACTACTACAGAGTCACTAGATACTACTCTATCTATTGTATGTAGGGTGTGTAGGTATATATGCCTATGGGGGGGTTAAAATATTTATTTCGGTGGGGTGGGGGGGGTTGACAATTTTCGTAAACCGTTTAGATAAACTATTTACCCCCCACTTTCTATTACTTTTTGATTCAAGACTTCTGCAAGCCTGTTATAATCTTGTTGATGGACAAATGGACAGACAAATGGAATCCCGGGCTTTCACAATAACTTTGTATTTGTATATGTTATGTTTTTAAAGAAGACAAGTTTTGAAATATATTTTTCCCCGGGCAACGCCAGGTACTTCCTGCTAGTTTATAATAAGGGAACAAAAAATGATCAAAAACTAAATCAACTTCGTGCCTATAGATAGACTGAGTACTCTACATTTGATCTGGTTCAATCAATGCATCATTTAATAACAAGGATCTACAACAATATCTTCAATCAACCTTCACTAAATCCTCAAGTGCTAATCCCCACTGTGCTAATTTAAGTAATCTTATAAATTATTGCTTAACTAGAACCTTAACATAAAATACTTGCTTTAAATCTCGTTAATCCATGATTTAGTTACAATAATGTAAACAACTAACACTATTTTCAAATGACCTTACTCAAATATTGTAAGAAACTAACTTTTTTATACCTTTATACAATGAGACTAAATCGTATCTTATGCCGTACCCTCAAGTAATTTATATAACTACGCACCCTACATGCAATAGAGTGAATAGTATCTAATGACTATAATATTATCTGGCTCTACAGTTGTATCTACTGACTATAGTAGTGTCTACTGACGATAGTATCAGCTGACTGTAGTAGTAGTATCTACTGACCGCAGTAGTATCTACTGACTATAGTAGTAATTACTAACTATAGTAGTATCTGCTGACTGTATAGCAGTAGCTGCTGGCAATAGCAGTATCTACTGACTCTACAGTAGCATTTACCGACTCTGCATTTGTATCTACAACCCTACAGCAGTATCTACTGACTCTATAGTCGTATCTATCGACTCTACAGTCATATGTACAGACCCTATAGTCAAACTACTGACTCTATAGTAGTATCTAGTGACTCTACAGTCGTATCTACGGACTGTAGTCGTATCTACCGACTCTATAATAGCACTATCTACTAACTCTACAGTAGTATATACTGACTATAGTAGTATCTACTAACTCCATAGTAGTATGTACCGACTCGATAGCAGTTTCTACTAACTCCACAGCAGTATATACTGACTAGTAGTATATACTAACTCTATAGTAGTATATCAACTCAATAGTAGTAATGATTAACTACAGTAATAAAATTTTATTTTCATTAATTTTGATGTTTTACCTACGTGACTTTACCGAAAAAAACCTAAGAATATAAATCCTTGCAGTCACGAAAGCTTCAAATCTAGAATTAGTATCTACCTACTCTACAGTAGTATCTACTGACTGTAGTAGTATCTACCGACTCTATAAAGGTATCTATCGACTCTATAGCAGTATTTACTAACTTCACAGAGTGCCGTGGTGAGATCTAGTCCCGTGGAGTGCAGACATTGGGGTGGGGGGGAGTAGAGGACATGACACTGAAGAATTTACCTCGGCGTTGTTTTGGCATTTTGAACTCCCCCGCCCCCACCGATCGAGTATGCATTGCTCGGGCAACCACCACGAGTCGGCGTTCTCGCGGTGCGCAGATGCGTGCTTTGGCGCCACCCTCGGTGTATAACAAGAATACATTGTTCGTTTAACTACTTTAAACTTGACTGATGGGAAAAACGAATAGAAATTTTTCGTCCCGGGGCATATTGCGTGGTATTTGCACTCTTTTTGATATGTAAACCCCACAGTTTGTCAGTTAAAAGCATCACAAGGTACCCGCACAGACAGACACACAGACAGACAAAAAATTATTTCATAGGTAAGAAGAGATTAACTTTACAATACCAAATATCAATTTAGAACCAACACCATGAACTTTATAATTAAGGAAGGATTGCCTATTTTCACCCAGGATTGAAAAGATTCACCTTGTTACATTATTTAAACCCTGCAAATTGCAACGAATAAAATCGGCATTTACCTCCAATAATTAGATTCGGTTCACCCGCATGGCTGTTCTCATGACGTCTCCTTGAGTAGCTGGGCGTGGTCCTCATGCGACACTTAAGCTCTTGCCGACACCTCATGGTGCTGGTCGGAATCTCGCAGCCAAAGTTTTCCATCGTTTTCAACATTTTACTTGCCTTTCAATGTAAACGATTTGCTCGCAAAACCAAATAGACTCGTGCACTGGGTGGCAGGTGGTGAAGGGTTATCACAGTAATTGACGTTATACCTATGCGAAGCCAATTATGAAACAAATCGTAGATTTTCAAATATTGGTACTCAAAGGGGATTTTAATCATTCTTTCCATAAGTGTTGTCGCATCGCTAGTAAGTGACAAATATGCACCCTAATAATGATCAGTTGGGAGTACATAAACAATACGCACAAAATGCTGTAACGTTCCTGATATAAGGATATGAACCTGAAGCCTGCCTTGAGTTATTGTGGTATATTGCTGTTTGGTACACATGAAGATTAAATTAATTTTTATTCAATGGACTTGTTTTAGATCCCAATATCCAAAGTTTCCATGGAATACAAATGCATTTTCTCACATTGCTTAGATTAGTCTTAATGCTCAGCCTCTGGAAGTCTCAATGGCTTGGCAGATCAGGAAGCATTGATTGCATTGTAATAGTCACAAATGAAAGAAAGCATAGATTAAGTGCTGACCTTTTAAAATATAACAGGACATCAGTCTGGAAATGTTACATAGTTACAACAGGACACCACAATACTCATTGAGAGTTTTGGGTCAAACTGCACCACGTTTATTACTTCCAAGCTGCAATAAAATTTATCCATACAGGTTTATTCCATCTTTATTAAACTTTTTAATAAGCGCATGGAGCCGATAATATTTTCAGGTCAATTAAACACAAGTTGTTGTTGAAAGTGGGACTATAAAGAAATATCTGGGTATCATTAACGTGCATGTGGAAGCCTAAATCATGCTGGAAGTTGAGGATGCTGAGTGGGAAGACATTCACATGAAACAATAGTGATCCTAGGATGAAGCCCTAAGGTAATATATAATTGTACGTTGCTAAGTATCGTAAGGGGGAAAATCTATGTATAAAAAGGTATTCCAACTTCGTCTCACACATCTGGCAAGCCTTCATGAAAGGCATTGGGAAGTGCGCACTGTGAGAGATATGGGATTGTGTTTATTTTTGCCAGTTAAAATTTCACTATACACAGGGATCGTACGCTTGTCTAAACTGCGTGCGCTGTAATCTCGGGTTATAGTGTGACTCGTTTGTGGGTATCCTGCTCTTTGTGTGTCCACAGGAGTACAAGACAGCTGGGTCTCGCAAATTACACGACATCATTGGCGTGGAGAGCGGTGGTCCTGGAGGCCGGAGGATGGAGAGGCTGGGCACACAGTTGCTGATTACCTGAAGTTTAAAGATCTGATCCTGCGCATGTTGGACTACGATCCCAAAACACGAATAACTCCTTTTTATGCCCTGCAACACAACTTCTTTAAAAAACCACTGATGAAGGAACAAACACAAGTAACAGTGTGTCCACAAGCCCTGCCATTGATCAGAGCCAGGGCACTGGGACTGGAACTTCAAACTCTTCATCGAGTTCTGGTAAGTCTTCGTGTAACACAAGTAAATAAATATTCATAATAAAGTTTTTTTTGTTAGATCGCGTAAATATAATTGTGATGTTGAACTCGTCACCACCTGACACAGCCAATTAGAAAGGTTTGTCACGTAAACAAAACATGCCAATTAGTTACTACTTCAGCACACCGGTGTTGGAGAGTAAACCACATTTATAATTTGAGTACGAAGTTTTGCAAGTGATTTACAACCAACTTCATTAGGAGATAGCAAGAATTGCTTTGTTTGCTTGACAAACCTTCCTAATTGGCTGTGTCGGGTGGCGACGGGTTTAACGACACATTTATATTTACGCGATCTAACCCGAAAAAAACTTTTATTATGAATAAAATTGGTCACGAAAGCCTACGTCTTTAAAATAATACCTTTCCCAGATCAAATGTTATTTGTGGTCATACTCCTCAGCTTACTCACTGTTGATGTGAAAAATTTCCTCTTAGTAGGAGTCTTGTATTAATTTCAAGAAGGCAAGGTGGTGCATCAGCCGCAGCACAAGACAACATATCGTACATTGTGAAAAAGTTGCACTCCACTTTTGGAGAGCACATGTGAGACTGCACAGCTTTTATGCTTACAAATCATGAATGCCATTCTAAACATCTTCTTGGTTCTTTCGGTAAAGTCACGTAGAAGGGAAGTAATAAAATAATAAAAATAAAACATAATAAAACAATTCTCCCGACGTTTCGGCCACAACGCAAGCAGCCGTCCTCAGGTGAAGAATGAGACAATGCCAAGCTAGGAGCTTATATATAAGCTTAACTTTTCCAACGTGAAATCAGTCCTAGCCCTAATTATTTTTGCTGTAATACAAAACACTGCAGCCATTTGGTGCTGTGTCAGCAATCGAGCATCTTGTAGTTCGGGGCTTCCAAACGGTTTATTCTTGGGCTCAGAGTGACCAACACATTTCGAGTCGCAGACCACAGACATGGCAATTACATAATCATTTTCACTGCCTCTTTGGTGTACTTGTATTTGGACGAGATATTGCTGGACAGAACAACTGTACAGCAATAACAACAAATGTGTCGGACTTCGTGACATGAGGGAAAAGAGATGTACAAGAAAGACAGATGTAAGCGGTGTGGGAGAATGTGAGAGGCACTGGGGAGAGGGTGTGTTGACACTGAGCGTGCAAGGAATCGATATCAGTATATTTATACTAGAGGAATCCGATGGGCACACGTAAAAAGGTTTCAGTTTGGTGTTTTAACATCTTAACACCTGTTTTGTTGCCAGAAAAATGTGGAAAACCTATTCTCATATTTTAGTACTGGCAAAAGAGGTCCATGATGTAAATTAATTTATTGTTGTGCAGTTAAAAGTCATGCAGAGATTCTCTGGCTTTAATGAATAAACTGTTACTTCTTATCCAGGTGGGTCAAGTGGCTCCTCTCACAGTGACCGGGCTCGATCAGACCCCAGCGCAGCACCGACACAACGGAAGCAGGCATTACAACAACGTGGCCCCCACGACGGAATATGACGCCCACAACTCCCAGGTACTTGTGTAGTGTCGTCTGTGCGTGCGGGTGGTGTGCGGCGCACACAATCAGCCGGAGACGAGGTGGTCGTAGGAGGCACTGCTCTGCCCTTTTATTCATTGTTGTTGCCGCCCTCACGCCACTACTCGGGCCCCCCCTCTCTCTCTCTCTCACACACGACCCCGCTGCCGCGCGCCCCGTCCCAGACACGACCCTTTCCACGTTGCGACGATGAGATGGGTCCAATCCCAGAACCGGCAGCCCAGCTCTCGATCTCTGCTGCTTATATTCCCCTCGGTGCAGCTTGGCTCCACCCGAGCCGCGCCTCCCTTCTCGAACCGTCGAGGGTTCCAGGGGCTTCCACACGAGGTCTCTCATGACCCTTGCTCCAGTTCCTCCGCCCTGCCGGCACACCTGCGTATATGCTCAGCGGCGTGTGCACTCAGTGCCCACCTGCAGTTGCTGCTGGCTGTTCAACAGTCAGCGCTACGTCACTACACTTGCATCAATGCTCCATTTGCCATAAAACAATACAACCGATGGTTGGTGGTAGCTAAAGAAGAACGTTTTTAATCATTTAATATTTTCTGCTGTGACATGGATTAGGCGCATGAACATTGGCACCGAAAATGGAGCAAAATATAAAAAATGCACAAAGAAGCATGGAGAGGTGCACGCTTCGAATTGCACCGAGAGGCAGAAAGTGGTACATATGGATCACAAGTTAGAGACAACATTGACTTCGGAAAAATTCGTGGGCTTGGATGAGACTACCAAAGATGCATCCAAAGGAGGGAATACACCCAAGAGGATGTCTGTCCGAGTTGGAGTGATGAAAGTTGCTTATGTACAGGAACTATATTGTTGCATTGCAAGATCGTGAAATGGGGATGGTGTGGGGGAGGTCTTCATCCAGCAATGAATAGATCATGGCTGATTGACTTTGAACCATGCATTGTATAATATACTTGACAAATGACTTCCTATAAACTGTCTTCATAATGACTTTGGTCCTGAAAAAATTGAATTGAGAGGTTTTTAACATGTAGGCTTTCGCGACCAATATCCATAATAGAGGTTTATTTGGGTTAAATCGCTTAAATATATAAATGTGTCGTTAAATCCCGCCACCACCCGACACAGCCAATTAGTAAGGGTTGTCAGGTAAACAGAACATGCCAATTCGTCACTAGTACAGCACACCGGTGTGTTGGGGAGCCAAGCTACAACATTTACAATCTGGCTGTCGCCTGATGAAGCTAGTTGTAATTACTGGCGGAACGTCGTACTCCGGTTGGAAATGTTTTGGCTTGATTCTCCAACACACCGGTGTGCTGTACTAGTGACGAATTGGCATGTTCTGTTTACGTGACAACCCTTAATAGTTGGCGGTGTCGGGTGGTGGTGGGCGTTAACGACGCATATTTACATGATCTAACCCAAAAAAACCTTTCATGGTTGAGAGGTTTTTTATTTCGTTTATTACAATGTAAGTTATGATGTAACGGTTATGCAGAATCGTTTAACTTAATGTTCCGTATGTTTTCTATTTGCAGGCGTATCACCAATCCACATGGCGTGGACCACAGGGGATTCATCCACACAGACAATGTTGTCTCCAGAAAGCGGCACAACAAACTACAATCACCTCGTGTCTCAGCAGGCCGCTCATTCTCATGGCCACCACCGTTCCCAGCACCACCACTCCCACGGCCATACGTCTCGCCAAACAGGGCATTTTACTCATGCAAACAACTCCGCATTGCATACGAACAATCCACCGGCTCATCTGAACAATCCTCACTCCAATCCACAGCCATCCTACTCGCACAGCCAGTTAGTAATACAGTCCAACACTCAGCCAGGACATTCAAATTTCCAACCTACAGGACAGCCAATCGCTCACCAAGCATCGCAGAGCAATGCCAGGCACCGGCCTTCAGGCAGCAGGTGTCTGATCCTTCTCCGAATGTTCTGCTGGGACCGGACCCGTTAGACTGCACCCAGGCTGGTTCGCTCGCCTGCCTCTTACCTCAGGCCTCCGAACACGAACAGTACTCACAGGAGTGGCTGGGGGCTTCCTCACAGGGACTAGCAGCAGCAGTGCAGCCACTGCCTTGGGATACCCTACCCTGCTGCAGGACCAGGACTCTACACAGGAGAGGGCCGCTCTGCTCACTACACGTCCGATGGACCTCTGGGCTCCAGGCCGGCTCACTACGGGGCAGATGGACCGCTCAGCTCACGGCCAACTCACTATGGAGCAGATGGCCGTTGGGCTCGCGCTCAGCCCCTGACAGGGAAGACTCCCCATGATGGGCGTGTGTGTCAGCAAAGTCCTGTGGCAAGCTCCTGATGACCATTATGAAGAATGCTTTGGAATGGTGTATGGGAATACGAAGAGAGGCTCTGCTGCAATTCCCAAAGTCAGCGTGTGGGAATTAATGCTTATGAAATAAAAAGCACCTGAGTTTTGGTCTCAGGGACATAATAATGAACTGGTTTGTTGGTATGGACCGGGTTTTAGCACCTTCCTGAAAACACGGCTTCTCTTCCCCATACTCCCAGCCGGAGGCCAGAGGGAACACTGAAGGGCATGTTGATCGAGGGCACACTTATGCAGCATACGGTGGTCTGAGTGGCTAAACAAATCAAATGTGCAAAGACCCTTCAGTTCTGCTCCTGCATGTGGTAGAAATCCTTCATTGTTGGCAGTCGACACTTGTGTGAACATGCGCACACCTGTTTGATTGTATCAGCTTTCCTATTGTAAAGCATTGCTCGTCACTTGAGTTTGCTACTTTACAGAAAAAAAGTATACCTTGACAAAATTGTGGTACCCAAAGCAGAACATCCTTTTTGTGCTGTGATGGACATCATGGACAGTTTTATAGTGAACTAACCAATGCCATGAACAGTATATACAGTACGTTTTTCATTCTCTTGTAATGTCATTTTACAACTGATACCGAGGAGATGGGGAATCATTTTCCCCTTTTACTACACTAGAATATACAGTTGAAGCATGCAAGCCTGCCAATCCACAGATTCATATTTCCTACAATCATGTTTTCCTTCATCCTCAATTTATGTATTTTGAAATGACTTTGGTATCCCGTTCAGCTTAGTTTTTTCTAAATCGAATGTGTTTAATAACTTATTAATTTTGTTGACAGCGGTATTTTTAAAGCTATTTTAAAAAGTAAAAAAAAAACTTAATGGAGAGAACTGTGGAGCTTCGACGTTCAAACAGATTGTTTCATTGGTAACAAGACAACATCAATAGCCAGCACCATGTTTCTCCTAAGTATTCCTTCATTTCGACACGCATCGTTCTTCAACCAGTGAAGGGAATTTTGCTGTCATGTTTTAGGTGGGAGGGTGGGTGGGGCAGGTAGAGAACTATTAGAACCACATTGTAAAAAAAATGTATTTCTCATATGCACACTTGCTTAGTTGATTACTTTTTCTGCTTTTACAGTCAAGTACCCTGCAGGCCTGATGCTTCATTTCTCTGTATAGATTTGTTAATCCGTTACTGGTGTTGCGTTTCTGTTGAATTTTTGTATGGTGCTTTTTTTCATCTGGCGCTTGAAATACACCCATCCCCAAACTGGCAATTTAAGCATAAAATTGCATAGTTTTGAGTAATGGCTTTGTTTTAAACCTTTTTAATAGAAAAGAAGGTTCAGAGGAGGTTTGCGATGTTTGCTTTATTGGCTTTCTGTATGATTTGGTCCAAAATTCCTTGTTCGTTTTTTCCCCACAGTAACAAAAGCTAGAACTTTACAATCATGCACACTACCAGTTTGTTCCCTTCAATTTTATATAGCGGAGTTGGAAGTAGTGACAGTTTTATACAGTGCAGTTATACAATTTTAATTGTTTAACAACCAACTACGTTTTACTTTAGTATGCAATTCTAAAAACACCATATGTTTAGGGAACA
The DNA here is from genome assembly GCF_018977255.1 of Callorhinchus milii. Taxonomy (NCBI): domain Eukaryota; kingdom Metazoa; phylum Chordata; class Chondrichthyes; order Chimaeriformes; family Callorhinchidae; genus Callorhinchus; species Callorhinchus milii. The sequence continues at coordinate 34,373 of NW_024705154.1, forward strand.
AAATAATCCAGTCCACCCTACAACCCTTCCACCAGACATGTAGCGGTCTTGTTTGTGCTCACATTGTTTAGGATTTAGATTTTAGCGATCACTCGGTGATTTAAGTAGCGGAGGATGACACATTGGCAGCAGCACTCTGTACTTGGTCAAACGCCTCATTAGCTTTGGTAAATACCTTTGGGACAAAAAACCAAAATAAATGTTGCCCATTTTTCATTCGAAGTACATTCAGATGCTCCAATTTCAGAATTGTTCTGGCCTTTGGGTGATACAGTTGGCTGCTTACGAGCAGTTACAACTGATGAAGTTATAGAGCCGTGGATGTTGGAAGGGTTAATTGTGTAAGATGTAGCAGCAGTGCTAAACACTGGAGTGGTGCACTGTAAATATAACTTCACGCATGTGAAAAAAGCTATCTGACTATTTGTTGCTTTAAGTGCTTTTATCTAAATGACTGTAAATGGCAAATTATGGAATAACGGTTTCTGTGCTGGAGACTGCTGTATTATAAAATGCATTAATGTCTATAAGTATTAAATTCATTTCTCCAAATGCAGAGTTAAATATTTTTTTTCCATGTTTAATACACTGCTATCACTTGTGACATTTACATGTCGGGGGGAGGAGGGAAACTAAAGCACAGTCCCAGGAGTAGTCTTAAGAATCACCCCCACAGCATTGGAGTCAGGGTTTGGTGATCCAACACCGACCACAAGGTGGTGGCGTCCGTCTTGAGCCATCTGGAACTGCAGAAGAATGGTTGGCTGTTTGACAGGCTGTAATCCATCGATGGATATTTCTCTGCTTTGTTTCAGCATCGGGCTGAGGTATTTTACTGCATTCAGTTGTACGATACAGGAGGTGCTTTATCAAACGTGTTACATATATTTGTGAACACATTTCCCTGAAAGCAAATTTGCAGCTATTACATTTGTAATGCAGTCGTGGATTTTATGCCACTGCCATAAGCCAGGAGATACATTGATTATCCCATTGCACAGTCGGAACGTCTTCACTTTTGCAATGCATTCTTACTTAAAAATGTGTGGCGATAGGAGTGGACAGTTACATGAAATAACCTATCTACAAGTCCCGATCTGGTCTGAGCGAATATTCCGAATGTACAGTGAGTGAACCAGCAGCCACCTTTGATCTTAAAGTTGCCATGCATACTTCACGTTAATTCTGTTGATAACGCTGCCGTTTTGAAAATTGAAATTGCTTCATAAGGTCTACATTGGTATTGTTTTATAACCTCTTTTCTCTAATGCCCTGTGGGATGGCCCTTAGCCACGCACGGGTCTGCCGTTATGGAGACCGGGGTCGTTTTTGCATTGGTCTTGTTCAATTGTTGATTGGATATGACTCTCCCACTCATCTACGTCTTGTGGGGAAAATCGACACAGGAGAGGCTCAGCTCCTCGGACCTCTGAGCAATGCACCTCCCGATTCTTGGGAATTGGGCCTGCGAAGCGTTCCCCAGGCAGAGCCTGCCATGGCCGTGCAGCCAGACTCCGAATATTTAATTGCTTTGGATTTATACGATGAGCTATACAACCTTCACATGTCCAGTAGGGACAGGTCACCTCGGGACGTCACCCCTTCCACCAAGCACCCCCAGCCCACCACACCGAGGGTATGAACCCTAAACGACTGCTCCGACATCAGACTTCTACGCTAACAGGTCCCTGCGGGGTGGGCTGGTAGGAACGAATAACCAAAGAAAATAAACAATGTATTATTACACTTGTTTAGCCAGGAAAGCCTCACTGAGTCTAAAGGTTTTTGTAGGGTCCTACCAAGTGTTTGCAGTAGGGGGCGATGTTGCTACACCTAATCGGACGATACGAAGGGAGAGTTTGAGGCCTAGTTCTAGGCTTTAGGCCTAGCTGTAGCTTTAGGCTGCTGTGAGTTAATTTTTAATTAAAATGTTTTAATTATTAATGTAAAAGCTTTAAATTTAAATGTTTCTATTTAAAAACATCAGGGAATGTACCATTGTTAAACATTAACTCCCTTTCACACACGAGGGGGTACGATACGAAGGGAGAGTTTGAGGCCTAGTTCAAGGCTTTAGGCCTAGCTGTAGGCTTTAGGCCGCTGTGAGTTAATTTTTAATTTAAATGTTTTAATACTGGTAGGAACGAAGTGAACCAGCCTACAATAGATTATATCGTCCGTCCGATGTCCGATTAGGTGTAGCAACATCGCCCCCTACTGCAAACACTCGGCATGACCCTACAAAAACCTTTAGACTCAGTGAGGCTTTCCTGGCTAAAGTGTAACATTCCCTTATAATTCCTGAGATAGCTTTTAATTAAAACATTTAAATTAATGAGGCTTTCCTGGCTAAACAAGTGTAACATTCCCTTATAATTCCCTGAGATAGCTTTCAATTAAAACATTTAAATTAAAAATTAACTCACAGCGGCCTAAAGCCTACAGCTAGGCCTAAAGCCTAGAACTAGGCCTCAAACTCTCCCTTAAGTATCGTACCCCCGCATGTGTCAAAGAGAGTTAATGTTTAACAATGTTACATTCCCTGATGTTTTTAAATAGAAACATTGAAATTTAAAGCTTTCACATAAATAATAAAAACATTTCAATTACAAATTAACTCACAGCGGCCTAAAGCCTACAGCTAGGCCTAAAGCCTAGAACTAGGCCTCAAACTCTCCCTTCGTATCGTCCGATTAGGTGTAGCAACATTGCCCCGTACTGCAAACACTTGTCAGGACCCTACAAAACCTTTAGACTCTGTGAGGCTTTCCTGGCTAAACAAGTGTAATAATACATTATGTTTATATTCTTTTTTATTCTTAGGTTTTTTCGGTAAAGTCACGTAGGTAAAAACATTAAAAAGTAAAATAAAAATCACGTCGTTTCGGAGGCAACACAAGCTTCCGTCTTCAGGTGGTACCGTCACAGCCACGACAGCTGTATCAAGTAAATGAGAGATTGCAGAAGCTACCACTCCGTTTATATAATGGTTGAGCCTTTGTTATGCAGTCTATTCTTAGTCTTAAGCCTCACCTTACCATATTAATAAAAGTATGTGGCCCTTGCCCCACCACCTTCTCCAGCCATTATATAAACGGAGTGGTAGCTTCTGCAATTTCTCATTTACTTGATACAGCTGTCGTGGCTGTGACGGTACCACCTGAAGACGGAAGCTTGTGTTGCCTCCGAAACGTCGTGATTTTTATTTTATTTTACTTCTTAATGTTTTACCTACGTGACTTTACCGAAAAAAACCTAAGAATATAAATCATTGCAGTCACGAAAGCTTCAAATCTAGAATTTATATTCTTTGGTTATTCGTTCTACCAGCCCACCCCGCAGGGACCTGTTTAAAAGCTATCTCAGGGAATTATAGGGGAATGTTACACTTGTTTAGCCAGGAAAGCCTCACTGAGTCTAAAGGTTTTTGTAGGGTCATGCCAAGTGTTTGCAGTAGGGGGCGATGTTGCTACACCTAATCGGACATCGGACGGACGGACGATATAATCTATTGTAGGCTGGTTCACTTCGTTCCTACCAGTATAAGCCAGTGTTCATTCTTGGCCTCTGTGCGTGAGGGTTCAGTGTGCGTGAACACGGCTCCTGGAGTGTGCTACCAAGCGACGGGGCCTCCCCATCCGCCTCACAAAAACAGCACCTGCCTGGGTATTTTAAATCCTTTATATCAAGTTCACTTGCTTACGCGCTTACGACTGTGCAAATCTTTCGGTCGTTTTTTAACCCACTTCCCGTGATCCAATCGAGCTGACATTTGCACACAGACTCGTTGTGCGTGACAATGTATTTTCGTGAAAATTGTTTCCAAAATTGTACACTTTTTAGGAAATTTTTTTATATTTAATTACCAATTGCTTAATGGTGGCAGGTAATCATTTGACCCATAGGTGGCAGCCATCTCAAGCCAGAGGACGAGAGGACTCTAGCCGCCACGCATATAAAGGATTTATAGTGAAAAACTTTGTTTTTACGGGTTAATTTTTTATGCCGTCAAATGCTCCCCTCCCCACGAGTGATGAGGCAGTTGTGGAGAGAGTGGAGAAGTTTCCGAACTTGGGCAGTGTGTTTTTGACTTTTTCCTGTTTGCAGCCCAGACCTCCGAATTCGTCGAGCAGTATTATCTTTCATCAGCTGCGTAAGGCTGTGTGGAAGCTCACTGGCCTGTTGCTCCCTACAATGCTCCGGGCCTTCTCGGTCGCAGTTGTGCCCTCCCTTCTATATGCTTGCGAAATGTGGAGCCCTCTATAGGAGGAGTCAGTTGGCAGGACGACGGAGTCAAGTACCTGAGGGTTTACCTGGGGAAACCACACGTCGCTCTGAACAACTGGACCGAGCTGGCCGACACAATCGAGGCTAAATTACGACATGGACATGCCTCGCTCCGCAGATGTCCTTCAGGGGCCGAGTGCTCGTCGCTAACACCCTGGCAGCATCGTGCTGTGGCACAAGACCAAGGCCCTCCAGCCTCCTGCTTGTCACCAGAGTCAACCGCTCACTCGCGCACTTCGTCTGGCATGGGAAGCACTGGCTCAGGCCGGGCGTTCTCTGCCTGCCGGTGGGCGAGGGCGGCCAGGGTCTGGTGGACGTCGCCGCCAGGGTCATGAGTTTCAGGCTCATGGCCGTCAGGCGGCTGCTGTACGACCGGGAGGAGCTACCCTGGAAGTCGCCGGCCCTCGCCCTGCTGAGGAATGCAGGGGGTGCCTGGGGTACGGAAAGGAGCTCTTCCTGATGGACCTGAGCCTGGTCGACTACACGGGCTGCCAGGTTATCACCAGAGCCTCTTGGACGCGTGGCGGAGCTTCGAGTGGAGCAGAACGCGCGCGCCCTACGACCTCGCGCAGTTCCTGAACGAGCCCTTGTTCTGCAACGGCCTCTTCCAGGGGATCAGAGGAGAGAGGACCCTGGCTCTACGCCTCACATCACAGGGCTGCGGACAGTCTTCGACCTCGTGCAGGCCCACCAGCACAAGTGGAAGACCGCAGCTGAGATCGCCAGCAACGCGGGACTCCCCGGGGAGAAGCTGCTGCGGGACGTGCTCCGTGCCATGAAGGAGCTGCGCCTGAAGCTGGAGGCGACCGGGGATGGTGGCGCCCCCCCCCTCCTCCTTCCCGGAGTTGTGCGTCTCCTAAGCGCAGCCCCCTGGCCACAGCGACTCCGGCAAGCTACTGAAGCTCCGAGGCTGCAGGAACGTGCCCCTGAAGAGCGCCCCGAACAAAGCGCTCTACACGTGCTGTGTCAAAGCGTTGCATTCCCGGGACCTTGCCGACCTACCGGACACAAAATGGAGAGACCATTTCTCTCCCCTCATTGCGGTCGCCCCCCAGTGGAAACAAATGTACAAGTCTCCCATAGCCAAACGCTGCGGGGACCTCCAGTGGAGATTGGCACACTGCACGTTGCCATCGGCTGTGTGGCTCAGCCGAATCTCGCCGGGGGTAACAGACTTGTGCATTTACTGCAGTGCCAGGGAGGATCTGCCCCACCAGTACTTACGCTGTCAGCACCTCAAACCAATGTTTTGCCTTTTGGGGGACATTGTGATGCTGCCGCCACGAAGCCGTTCAACAGGCGCCCTAGCTACGACCTCGCCACCACCAAGCGACGGAGCCAACCCCGCGTCCCCCTCACCTCACCTCACATGAACACACCCGCACGCATTTCCCCCCCCCCCCATAGAGCTCCGAGGGGAAGTCACCTGGCCGACCGGTTTTAATCCGAGAAACCCTTATCGGGATAACTTTCACGGTTTTCGGTGACCAGGGAATTGGACGACCTCCCCCGATGCTACTTCGCGGTGCTGCGACCGGCATTAAGATTGCAAGGTCGCAGCGAGGGGCCACTCGGCCACCGCGGGTGAAACGCACCCCACACACCCCACACACGCAAGTATCGACGGGGCAGGCAGAGGGGCATAAGCATTGTGATGGAGAAGCATAATTAGAATAAGCGCCGCGCATAAGCGTTGTTATGGAGGAGCATAATTAGAATAAACGCCGCAACACGCAGCGCATCTGATTAGCATAGCAAAGGCGCCCGGAACCGCCGCACGCGCCCTAACGGGCGCGCGCCCATTGTTAAAGAAAAACTGGGAGGGGGCCACCACCACAGGCGGAGCAGGATCCCTTTGATGTAGGGACGATAAAAAGGGGGCGAAAACGGGAGATCTCTCTCTCTCTTGCTCCAGCATCAGGCCACGAGACGCTCTCCAGCCCAGCGACCCGGACGTCCGTGCGACGCATCGAGGTACGCTGCGAGTACGGGATCAACGGACTGCCGTGGGCACCTAACTGTGAGTAAGAAGGTGAATTAGGATCATAAGCAGATAAATCGGGAATAGGCATAAAGGTATCAGCGTAGGCAGCCTCGTCGATTCAGACTGACTCAACAACAAGTCCCAGGTAGCAGACAATAAATCATTAATAGCTGATCGTGGCCTCGTGTGATCTCGCTGAGAAGTGTGAACGCGTGTGGTGCTGTGTATACAGTGGCTCGCCACGTGGGAGCGCTGCACAGAGCGGCGCAAGAATGGGTGTCGCGTGTGTGCAGGTGTGTGCGCTCGTAGCGTGGGGGGAGGGGTCGGTGCATCCACAGGTACCCGCTCCGTCTATCGCCGCAGGGACTCGCGCGGTGTGAGGGCGGCATCATTCGCCATCCGACCCCTGACCCCCGTTTAGAGCGCGTGATTGGTGGAGAGACAACGCAGCGTTTACAGGTGAACAAGAGCGGGCGGCGAGCTATGCCTCTCACACGAGCTCGCGGAGGGGCGGACCAGGGAGGGGAGCCGTCGGGCGATGAGCCGAGCGACGGCAGCAGCTGGTCGCAGAGTAGCGAGGGGTCGACAAACGGCGGAGCCACAGCCATCGGCACGAAGCAAGGAGGGACCTCGGAGACCAGCAGCCCCAACAACATCTTCAGGAAACTGGGGGTGCCCTTCTACAACAGCAGCTTCATATATGGGGTGCCTTACCTGGCTAACAAGCGCCATGACCTCGCCAACTTCGCCTGTGCTCAGGCGAAGATGGCGGTATACAGAACGAGGAAAAAGATGCTGGAAGGTGACACCGACGGCTGCTCTTTGCTTCCAGTGTTCAGGGGCCTGCTCAAGGCACGGCTCTGGCTGGAGCACACATACCACACACATGCCGGTGATATGCGCGTCTTCTTCGAACGCTGTTTGCATTTTGACTGCAAGTGTTGTGGTTATTGCAAACATGACCCCTTGAAAAAGATGTCAGTTTGTTGCCAGATTAAAATAGTTAAAACCTATTACTATATCTTGCTACTGGCAAAGGAGGTCTCAATGTAAATGCTTACCCCGAGCTCTCAATACTCTGATAGTGCGCTGTTTTTGAGTTGTGTGCCTTTTGGCGTCTTCTGGTCCAACACCATGTGAGACTAGGCTCTAAGAAAAGCCGTCTCGGGTGTGGACCAATCAATTTCAAGGACAGTCCATATCATTATCAGAGTTGTCTCTTTTTGTTTGCATTTTGACTGCAAGTGTTGCGGTTATTGCAAACATGACCCCTTGTATAAAGGTGTCAATTTTGTTGCCAGATAAAAGGGTAAAAAGCTATTACTATATTTTGCTACCGGCAAAGGAGGTCTCATAATGTGTGAGGAGTTTTCAGATCCTTGAAAGAGCTGGGCACAGCTCCAGCAGACAAGGCTGCGTTGGCTGTGTCATGTCGCCTGCATACCCAGCCACCGCATGTCCAAGCAACTTCTGTTTGGCCAGATAGAGGGGGATAAATGGGCACGATACGGGCCGGAGAAGAGATGGACTGATGCTGTACGGGAGGATGTGGAGTTCAGTGGACTTGCTGAAGACTGGTACCAGCGGTGTCAAGATCGGCCTCTGTGGAGGAGGCTCGTGAAGGACGCTACTGGGCAATTGGAGGCAGTCGCCCTCCAGCAACAACGGAGGGCGGAGGAGCGACGCTCACAACAAGCGGAGCGCTGGGCGGATAAAGCAAAGAGAGTTGGCACAATGGGTAGCACAGTTGGTGCATCTGGCAGTCATCTCAGTCAGTCAACCCATGGCACCTGCTGGGTCTGTTCTGTGACTTGCCAGCGGGGCTTCGACACTTCACATAACCTCAAAGTGCACCTATCCTGGCACAAGCACCCTGGTGACGTCACTGCCACTTCGTGGTGAACGGTCATTATTCCATTTGTGTTGGGTGTGTGAACGCGAATCGATATTAACTGTGTGTGTGCATGCACGGTGTGGTGATCAGGGTGTCTCGCATAGCACGGGCTTAGATGCCCGTGCACCTACGATTAGCACGGTTGGCTAAGTACGGTGCGAAAGAAGCTGAACATGCATGCCCACCCGCACAGACACCGTCGGATGCCCCAACGCCGCTCACCCCCAACCCTGAGCGTGCGTCTCCGTGTTCCTCTCCTCGTTTCGCTCTCCCCTCTCACTCGGCTCCATCTCCGTGTCACCACTCCGGGACGGGCCTCTGTTCTCCGCTCCGACACTCCAGGGCTGCAGTGTCCCTTAAGGCTCCACTCTCGCCCTTTCCCTCCGTATGAGGAGGTCAAAGAGGTCGACGTTTTGGTGGCACGTTTCGTTGACCAGTTCTCCGTCGAAAGCGGTGGATCATCCCAACTCTGGGACGTTAAAGATACTGCCGTGGTTTCACAGGACACCGTATTCTTTGTTTACTTGCCATTGAACAATTAATTAGAGTAGTCGTTAAAAAGCAATTACAACAAATAACTCTTTTAAATTCACGTGTTATAGCACTCTTAGAGCTCAGTACTGTAGCTTGAATTAGAAAAACTATACTCTTGACGCAAGGTCCATGAACACGAGAGTTGACTGAGAGTGCAGCGTGAGTTTAAAGAGATTGTGAAAGAGATTTTTTACCTACGTGACTTTACCGAAAAAACCTAAGAGTATAGATTGTGAAACGCTGATTAGGCTCACTCTTACATAGCTGTCAACCCCTAATCAGTGCCTACCTTATTACACACCAATTCAGACCTTATTGGTCACCCCTTGCCCTTATAAATCTCAACGTTCCTCCTACAATATCCCATCACAACGGATATACACAAACAGACAATTTATTTTGCCCTACTGAAACGGCTGTACGCCGTATTAGGCCGCTGTCGGTAGCCTAAAAGAGGTCTAGAAATATGGTTTCGTTCCACCAAGTGGGGCACTACCTACTTTTTTTATATTTAACATCAGAAATATATAGAGATTCCTGAGGAAAAAGTTCTCCGCACACAACCTTGCAGTTTTTGAGAAAAATGATGCTAAAGGTGCCCATTTGTAAAAAGGGAAACCGTAGGGAATTTTGCACTTTCAAACCTGTTTATCATATAAACCCAAAAATGCAGAATTACCACTTGAAGTACAAAATAAACCAGTTTGAAATGTGTGATATACCTGAAGTTGCTATCTATGTGTAGTATTGTAAATTACGGCAGGAGACCACTTGACAGGTAGCACACTTTATTAACTCTTTCCTTGGGCACAATAACACGTGTGGACAACTACAGCTCTTCCTTAGCCACAATAACACGTGTGGACACTACAGCTCACGCTACACGTTCCACCCGGCTACACACACACGGGCTCTCCAGCCCCGTAGCTTCCAGGGGAACCTACAGACCCACCCCAGCTTGGGTATGGGTCACGACCACTGGGTCCCATGGCCCGGCCCTCACACGGACGTCCGGCCCCGGGTCCCAAGGTCCCGCCTCTGAGCCACACAGGGTCCCGGCCCTTACAAGGACAGCGGGACTAGGGGTCTCAGGGCCCTATCTCTTCCTCCTCCGTCTTCTGTCTTCACTGGTCACCAACTCCCCGAGCGCCGCGCGCACCGCCTTATATAGCCCTCCGCTCCCGAGGAGACGGAGCCTATGCGGACCGCGATGTGAGCACCCACCCTAGTCGACCAATCACGACGCGCTGCCACACGATCCGTTTTCCCAGCGCGTGTTACCACCACACAACCAATCACCCCGGCGCTGCCACACGATCCCTCCTGTCAGCGCGCGTCACCAACACACAGCCAATC
>NW_024705154.1:44457-67263 GCF_018977255.1 Callorhinchus milii
TAAGTTGTTCCAACGAGCGGTGATCCGCTAGACTGTCGAACTGTATGGGAGAACGCGGGGCGTATGGCTCAGGAGGCAGGACAGACATTGCCCGCGATGCTAGTCAAATCCATCACATGTCGGCCAGTTTAATCAAGATTCTGACACGTTTGCTCGACACGTATAGAAAGGAGCGAGCGGAGACCTGTAATGCGGGCGTTGCGATGGTTGGTCCCTAAGATAGGACGAAGTTACGACATGAACGCCAGAGACACGTATCCGGTGCTCTGGGGACAACACCACCCCGGTCGACTTGTACAAACCAGCATTCTTAGACGACTATCGCCGCCAAAGTAGCCGAATATCTTACTCGATCGAAATGTAATAATTGTGTGCAACATAGAGCTGAAACTTTGCACTAGGCCGAAAATAGTGTTGCATTGGCCGTTCTGGTGAGACCACGATGAGGGATGTAGAGTGAGAGTACGGGCTCTCGTTACCGGATAGCTACACTAAAGTGAGCAATACAACCTCCCAGTTCTTGTGGATATAACTAGCTTATAGTACTAATCGTCTATCATCAATAATAATTAGGTAAATATTGCCAAATATACTTGAGTTCGGCAAAAGCGCAGAGTAATCTAAAAAAACGAGCAGTCAACAGAGAAGTTTCGCAGATCTTCGATGTCCGGGATGATTGTTCCTGCTCTATACGAGTTCAGCAGGGGATGGGGTCTATCTCGCCCTCTACACTTGTTGAAGAGCTGCGAACTCTGGACTCTTTGGTTAGAGGGACGAAGGTGGGGCCCTCATAGCCACGTTCCTATGGCCTGACCAGCTTTCAACTAGTTACATACGGACGTACTGGCCGCTCCCTCGTGGACTGGTGGGGGTAAGCACACAACACGATTTTCCATTTATATCAAACTTGCGAACACCGTCGAAAACTAGGTTGCGGTTAGGAATAGTTATGCCCGTGTAGGAACGGAGACCCCTTGAATGGGTGTTACCGGGGGAATTATATATTACAAAATGGGATAAAGTCCTGTTAAGCTCAGTTATACGTCCCCATGATGTACGATCTCTCGCCGTCGTCGCCGAGTTGATTTCTTCATTTGCATTGTAAAGGCGTTGACTATAATCTATCCGAATGGTCCAAATCGTACTTACCCAGGCCTGGTAGTTAGTCCGTCAGAATCTGCATTCAGGAGGTGGAAAACCACCGGTTTCGCACAACACGTGCTTATGAATAAGTCTGACGTTTAAGTTATCATTGTGTAACTGGCGTCCACTATCCATTAAATTCATTATAAAATTATATCCGTATGGCAGTCGCACGTCTGCTCCCTACAGGGGGTGTTATATGATAGGCGCTGACTGGTCGTGTTCACACTGGATGAAGAGCAAATGTTATATGTCCACCACTAAACGAGAGAATAATATCAGTGAATGCGCGCGACTCGGCTGCGTCGTGAACGCAGACAATGAAAACGTGCCTATTGCTCGTCTCTCATCCCAAGGGGAATTCGCACTAGTTGCCAATATAGGGCTAAGTACGAGCGAATCCATGACGGGCGATCAATTGGTGCCGTTGCATGATTCATCGTAAGCACTTCGGAACCATAGTCTTGTTATGACACCATTGGCTTGGTCGTCAACCCCTTGACATTGAGGACCGAGGTGGCGAGTTTAGAGCGATACATAGGAAGCTCGGAACGGTGTGCTAAATTGACCGCAGCGCACTAATTCGTAAGCATCGTTCGAGGCGTAGGTCAGTAGGCGTACAACCTTTTAATCTTAGGAACCCAAGTTCAAAGCTCAATTCTGAGGTCAATCAAACGAATGAAAGGGGCACCAGCAAATTAAACCCCATATATTGGCTAGGAAAGACCTGACTTCCCGTCCGCCAACGAGTTGGAGGGGTGGCCAGCACGAGGACTAGCTTTGCTAGTGGGATTGCAGTTCAGTGATCATTCAGGTCTGGGAGTCTAGGCGTGTAGGGGCATAGGCCAGAGCTCAATTAGCCGAAACGCTTAGTATTTTCTTCCAGTCACCGTTGTACAAGGTATGGCGTTAGGCACCCGAATACGAGTCAGTCCACGACCCGGCAAACAGAATACCCAAACGCGCTACCGCTTTGTGGTGGGGAGACAGGGCAATTCCAAATAGCGCCTCCTCGCGACTCGCTACCTTGCCGCAGCGACGTGAGCTACTCTGCGCTCAGGGGATTAAGTAACACTCGCAGCACATGCCGTGTATACTAGACTCCCAGCAATAGAAAACGCGTTGCGGATCGTTAAAGGAGCAGGCGTAGACCTGGCTGGGACAGGTCTAGGATTCTCGAACCGCTCCCACATCTTGTAAGAGCCAGTGCGGGGAAAGGTCTGTGACGGTCCCTCACTACGACACCCAGGCATGGTAAATCCGTGGATACCTGTTCGTGGATACGTCGAGTCTAGGCCCTTTAGTAACACATGGCCGCAAGCGACCTCAGTTCGCTCCCTTAATGACCAAAAGTGGTGAGGATTTGTCTATTTAAGAATCATGGTGACTCTAAAATTCAATTCCAAGCTATGTACCTCGTTTCACACTGAAGAGCTAGGATTCTGCCCGGTCTATGACGATGGGAAGGTTTCGCAATCGCCGACTGGGGATATTTTGCATTACTCAGAAGATCAAGACCACGTATTTACATAGTTACTAAAGCAATACCTGGAAGCCATTGCGCTGCGACATATGAAGTAACGAAGCACATATGCCGACCCGATAGAGTAGATGATCTCCCCCCACTGTGCATCATTCTCTTCTTGATGGGTCGAAGCGTCGAAACGCGGCGTCGAGAGACGTAAGTACGACCAAAAGTTACGTAACACATCCGGCATAGGAATAGAACCCATAGGTGGGGTGTACCACCAAAAGCTTTAGGGGGAGTCACCTTGTTTCCATTTACGTGTGATGACAGGTCACGGCACCTACCCCGTCAACCTGAATGGTCCACCCACTAAGCCCTCTCCTCGATACAAGTATCCCAACCGCGAAAGTTCCAGGCAACGCCTCGGTTATGTAGTAAGTAGCCGCGGTAACCGCGAGAGGATCGAGGTCACCTACATTAACCTCAGGGGTACCCTCAATAGCAATCACATGGAGTCCACACCGATCTGAAAATCCTTGCAAAGGAGAAAAAAGGGGACTCAGCGTCAGCTTCAGGAATGGCTCCGGCATCGCGACGTTGGGTGGAAGGGTCCCAAACTACCGTCCACGATTGAACATTAATTTATTGCGTCTATAACGCGATGAGTGCAGCGTCCTTCCCTCTCAAAACTATTACCAGCTTTTAGTTCCCTCCCTCCACCAAGACTAAAAAGACGTCCCAGGTTTAGCGATTATAGTGAGAGCGACGAGTCCTGTGTTGCCATAAACATCGCGTCAAAAGCAACACAGTTTTCGTTTTCTGCGCCGCGGTATAACCACGGCGATGGAAGTGAATACTTGCCCAAACAGCGACCTTAAGCGCTCGTTCAAGCTGGTTCGAACATACTGCATAGGCCTTTCCAAGATAGTTACCAACACGTCCCTAGAAGATTGTGTAGTCAAGTTCACCTTGAGGATTACTAAATAGTAGGTCATGACTTCGCACTACAAAATGGAATGTGATTGGGTACGAACATATAATGCGGACACCGGCGTTAAGTCAATGAGATAACTACTGAAGTTATAAACCTAACACCTATTATCTCTTGCAAAGTTATCTCTTTATGTAGGGCTGAGGGACTCTTGTTCCATATGTAACTTGTATGAGTTTCTGCTAGGTGGCAATGAAGCAGGTCTGTCTCTGCCCTCGCACATGAACGTCCACTGACTAGTAGCGCATAGACGGGCGTTAAACTAGGGGTGTTACGCCTATGACTGTGGATCCCTGATGTACGGGTAGGTTTGTCTTTGCGAAAGTGAAAGGTGACAGAAATGCACGGGAGGGTTAACCAGCCCTACAACAGTCTCCTTACTTATGCATGCTTTTTAGGATAAGTGGTGATCGGAGTCGCTGGCGGAGCGTCGTACTTTGACCGTAATAACCGTACCTGAGACTAACGATCCTCCGGAACCTGCGGCCGCTAGGCTAGACATGCAGCCATTCATAGGTGCTGTCCGTTAGTCCGTATTGTCTGAGTCCCGCTTGAGTTCGCATTGAGTACCGGTCCGACGATAGTCCATAGTCTAGCCAGAAGCCAAACTTCCAGGCATATCCCGCAACACACTTCTAGCACACTTTTCTAACAGTACAACCTGTATACAAAAGTCAATCAAAGAATGTCCGGTTATTGTTCAACGTGTTTGTAAACTTCATCCCAGCACCCAAGGACAGCGATCCCGTGGTGAACTCGGAATCACACGTTTGGCATACGCGTAGAGTGATAGCTTTTTCCTTCTAGGACCATTATCCCTCTCATGCCAAGAACTTCACGTGCTATGAATTACTGAGGGCAAGAGTGACATTACTCTAGGACGTCTAGTAGCAGATGAGCTTAAGCGACCGTCTTTCACCTGGCGGAAGCGAAATGACCGACGAGGCCAATAAAAAATGCAGCGTTTAGGGTTAGAAAAACAAGTATGGGCGGATTAGTTGGCGTCATCGGCGTCGACTGTCAAGTACAGCGTATACTTAGGACGAGCCGAAATCGGCCTGAGAGCCCCGAAAACTACTCAGGACGATACACAGTACGCGATCCATACTTAAAGCGGCCCGGGGATGGAACGTTCCGGTGGAAGAGGGGAACGCATGACTGGAGAAGTTCAATTTCCTTCAATCGGCGGGTATGCCCACATCAGGCGATGTGCGCTTACCGGTGCTACAACTTATATAAGGGTAAAGACGGGTAGAAGTCCTCCGCCGTGATCAGTCGCTCCTGTCCCGCATGGAATCTAACGCGAGACAATAAACTACTCTAGTAGATTTATTTCTTCGCTTACTCCCCCCATCCTACGGTAATTATAGGGGGAGGCTTGGCGACTTGGTTCTTTGTTCCACATAATACGCCCTGTCCGAGGAATACGTCTCGACTCTTACCGACATGTTGGTTCCGGATAGCCTAGCAAAGCAGAGCAGCGACAAGAAGTCGGAGGGAGGGTTCGGCGGGGGGTACCTCCTACAGGTATTCAGCGAGCGATAAGTGACGCCTTGTGTTTCCTCCGTTGATAGTAAGGCAGAACTGGGGCAAGTCTTATGGCCTACCAAATACTAGAAGTTCGCGAACCCGCCTGTGTGACCGGGCCTTGAATCAAAAGTTTACTGGCCGCAACTCGCAATTTGTTTGCGTGCGTACGACGAAACGACCAAGGTCGCCTATGTATGATGCAGCTGTTTCCGCCACTAATTATTTCGAGGATAGTCATCCCTTAGTTTACCCACGTTGGCCTCTACTATATTGAGAAAATGCAGAGGTGCCTACACTGACCATCACGGAAGTTGAATACACCCCTGTCGTTGTAGGCAGTCGAAAGACTGGGAGACTCAGCCCAGAGTGACCGCAGGGTAAACTGTTTCATGTAATCCGCTTCTTATCGAACCCGGCGACAGGGCGACAATGTGCTATAGCTGATAATGCTAATATGTTAAAAGGTTCTATGGGGAATGAACGGTATGGCATGGGCAATCGAGTAGGTTGGTAGACCTACAACAGTTTCGGTGCATTTTGAGCTAGGAAGGGGAGGGTTATCACTGCACCTCTCAATAGATGTACCTACAGTGGGTGTGCGTCGCTGCGCCGATAATGTTGGGTGGAGGACAATCGAGCGCGCGACAATAATGCCGCTTGCTGGAATCTGCAGAAGAGAGTACTGGTGAATAAATGGTCTAAGAACTGCTTATCTTGTGGAAGCAATTCGGAGGACGAGCGAGCAACGCGTAAGAACCTAAACTTAGTACTGCGGCGACGATGCACTGAAACGACTTCTAGTCTATCAGTTTGTCAAAAATACTTGGCCAGTTAAATCTATAGATCTCGTCTTGTTGCTTATTGCGGTTGATTTGGGGGACTGTCTTCTCTCTCGCTCCGCGTTAATCGAATGTGGCACGCGGCGGCCATATGATAGGTTGAAAATTTAGCTAAGAGTATTGCTTCACCGGGATTGATTATCGCCACACACGAGTGCGAGCGCCTTCAAAACACTGGCTAGCGCGCGCAGTATTTTCAATGAAGATTGTAAGCAATGAAGTTTTTACGTCAATGGGGAAGTCGTCGGTACCGATCGACATCCGCTTGGGCAGTCCGGTGACGCATGAAGTGGCCAGGCAACGACCGTAGTCCGTGTCGTCCACAGGTCTGTTACTGATCGAATTCCCGTATATAGTTTATCTAGCGTTGGCCTAACGGATCCCATCTCCCCGCCTTCACGCTGCTCAGGTTTAGCATGAAGCGATAACCCGTAGCATGTTCGGATGGCGCAAAAGCTTAGTGTCGACATAGGTCTGTTCAGGTTAGGACTACTTCTATTGGTTAGGAGTCCTGTTAACCTTACAAGGCCCGGGGCCCGATTACTGATGATGCGTACTCCCTCTAGTCATAGCGGAGGATCAACGATCCGAAACCTAAGCGGGAATGGACAGACGACTTCAAAGATTTCAATCGATTACCCGAAACGAGCCTGACGCCACGCTAACCATGAGGTGCCGTTAGGTTAACTCGACAGGACGAGGCACCTGTGAACTCCCCTACCGCAAGGCCCGTGCCCTAAAATTTCATGACAATTTTCCAAGGTCGATAATACGCCTGAATAGGTCTTTATGGTGAACTACAGGGTCATTACTCCCTCATCCTTACGGATCATCCGTCAAGCGGAGAAGGTGGAGCAAGCGACTCGAGACCGTTAACGTGTGCACTGGCGCGCTTCACTCAGGATGAGGCGTCTTTCTGCCCCGTAACTCCGACACTGGCACTTATTTCGCGGACATTCTGCCTAGAAGAGGCCAACTGCTCACCTACTCTCGCTAGCTCGATGCATCTTTAGTCGAGTGTGGTGTCAAGCTATAACGACGTCATATCCTCAGTTGATCGTCATTATACGTCGGCATAACTTGGGAAACAGACGGAGATCACGACTGAAAAGTGCCATGCTAATAGTTTAATATTCCCTAACCATTAATTGGCGCCTTAGCCAATACCCGTATACCCATATTACCGGAGGGACGGCAGCATTGACCAGCCTAGCAAGCAATGACAGCTATTCAGCCAACCTTACCTGGTAAGCGGGCTCTAGATCGGACCATAACGGTTTCTAAAAACCACCGTTCGGTACCGCATAGGCGTTCTCCGGAAATTTCCCCCCGACGGTATACAGGCTGAATGAAGTTCGATCAGCCGACCCGGGGTATCTCGTCTTAAGTAGAGCTAGTGTTTATCTTGGCACTCGCGGGCAGCAACAGTTGGATTTGGCGGCAACAGCGATAGCTCAGACATATCGTGATCTCAGACTGTCGCCCAACTGATTAGACTACATATGTCAAGTTCAGAGATCAACTGTCAACTCAGCAAGAAGTGTGCAACACGTTCTGACATGAAATCACTGGCCATGGTAGCATCAGGGCATCCGTCAGGACCGCCGCAAGATCAAAACCATGGGTAGGCCGGGCCGGGAGGACCGGGCTTATGCGGAAGATATCCTAAGCAGCGCCATCCAAATAGCCTTGCTGCCACGACCGTTGAGTTTTTGTTCAAAGCGGTTTATTTATCTTTCCTCAGGGATTAGCTCAATTGTCCTCAATCCATCGTTCGTGGTGCCCAGCTTGGCAACGGTAAAAACAGGGACAAGCCGGGCCGTGGGTCAAAAGGTGGAGGTTTAACAACGGTAATTACACAACAATCAGGAGCATATAAGGAGTCGAATTTATGCTACGAATAGAACTACGCTTAGAACAAAAGATTGCGACGACCACCCCCCTCTCCTGAATGGCGAACCTAATCACACAAATTATTGGGTTCCTGACCACTACAAAACCTGCCCGGCCCGACAGGTCGACTTCATATACATCACAGGCTCTCCTGGTCAGAGTGGAACATTTAAATTACATTGGTCCACTTTGACTTAATTATCGCAGGACTGCCGAAACTGCCAAGCCGCAGGTAGGCGGTGTCCTCGACTTCGCTCGAGAAGCGAAATTATCAACACTTAGTGCACCCACTGTCATAAACCAATAGCGCATTCATACAAAACGTATCGAAAGAATAGGAAGGGATAGGGGGTCCGCCATCAAGTAGAAAGCACATTCTTGCTAGATGTATCGGTGTTGAGCATGTTACAACGCTCCTGTGAGCTCGGCAATGATGTGATGTTCCGGGCCTTATCCACGCTCCCTTGGCTCCGATTCACACTCCTCAATACCAGTGGGCTCCCAACTTAATTCGTCCAGAATTGTGAATCAACACCTACGTTCTACGAGATTACCTCTGTTTGGCGACAGCTATTCCGCATCCTATTTAGATTCCGGGTTGGATTGGCTCTCCCTTCTTTTAGCAGATGGACTGGTCTCTACAATCACCGGGGGAAGTTCGTCATCGGAAGACATGAGGGTTAAGATGAAACATAATCTTATATATACTGCGGGGAGGTTATCAACAGGCCTCAGAAGCTCGAAACATACCATGGCAGCACACACGGGCGTTTAGTAAGTCGAGATCCGAAAGACCTCACAAAGAATCCTCTATGGCAGGGGAGGACAAGGCCGTAACGACAATGGACAACTGATGCTGAGTGGACGGACGGTAAACAGTTAGATCGGCTTAAGCACGATTTACAGGCTAGACGCATAATGTCAGTAGATAGCTTTGCAAGCAGAAATCACTGCGTCTCACGCGAAGTTATCTTTCCTTAAATTTACGGGAGGTTTATGGGAGTGTGTTCCCTCCGCTTTTTTGAACCATTAAAAATGACATCGCTACTCGCCACAATTGAGGACGTCAGAGTTTAAACTCTTCGGATTATCAGTGTTTGTACGCTTCATTGAACTTCGCTTGACCGTGAGTGGACTCCTAATCAGGTTGCCGCGGTTTCGTACCATATAATGACCCCCTTGCACGTAGCAAACATCGCGAATCCGCAATCTTTTTGTTAGGAGTAATGATGTCTACTTGCAATCACACCGAGGATGTGACCAACATTGGAGATCATCGTTGCGCTGTAGGCTTACTTGGATCTTGGCGTTCAAGCCCTGTCAGGCCCCTGAAAGAGTACTTAGCTGACAAGGCGAGGGTTCCTAGATAAGAGACCTTTGGGGGCTATAGCATCGAGACCAACTTCCAGTACCTGTTCACTAATCTAATTTGGAGATTCAAGCAGTTCACCACCGCCGGAAACACGCTGGACGTTCCCCACCACATCAACATTGATGGCGTCAACGTAAGAGAACTTATACGGAGTAACGCCAACTATTTAGCAGACTTCTATCTCATGATTTTTATCGCACGATAATACTGCGTATACACCCCCTTGGTATATACCGAGCAATTCCAGTTAGCAATATGATATCACCGACAAAATGAGGAGCCGACCCACGTCGCTCTCAGAGTGCTTACCTCAAGAGGAAAGCAGAATTGCATCGTCTAAATATCGGACGGTACGAGGGTGCACTTGACTAGATGGAGAAGAAGTAAAAGCATTGAGCCGTACCACATACTGCACGAAATAACGTCAACAATCGACGGTTCGTTAAGGAGAGGCTGTGTTGCAGAAATTGCTCATTACCGTCCCGCGGCGGACGTTGCGGCCCGCATCCGTGGGTTCGGCGGCGCTGTTAAGTAGTGACAAGGCGAAGCAGACCCAGAGTGTGCAGTCTGTGACGTGACCGGGCGAATGTCATTCTTGGATCACAGGGTCGGCCCGTGTTAAGCGGCCGCGGACGGCGAAAGCGTACTAAGGCATCCGTGAGGTAGCGTTACGACTTAATTTCGAATACAAATTATCGAGCTGTTGACATGAACTAGCGACGTCAACTCATCGCCTACAAATCCGCTGGTGAAGAGCCCTTGAAAATGTTGTGCGGGGTCCTTAGTAAACCTACTAGCAGCTGATACTCCCGCTTGAAGTCGGCGCTACCAGAGCCATGAAAACGGAAAGCGGTTCAATGTCACAGATAGTCGGACTCGGACCGTACATCAGATCCGCCCGCCATAACTCCTTCGCAGATAAGGCTCTTGGCTCAAATCAAAAATCCTTATTTGACCTGCGTGCTACCCTTAGAGAGACAGAAGTCGACCCTGTTCGTTAAAAACATCATGGTGTCCCGGTAGTCGGTATAGTTGGGTGCATGTTCTCGACCCCGCTAATTGGAAAGCTGGAAGATGAACTAACGCAGTAACGGTCTGGCGGTAGCAATATAAAAAGACACATTTTCACGCCGGGGGCCCTCGTGTACCCGCCACTCTAGTGGAAGTATAGACCGCCCAAACGGCGCGAATGGAGGTTTTTTTGTGGTTGTATCTCGTTCGAGGACTTCATCTACTCGGCCAGCGTTAGTGCGCGGCGTTAACCAAGGAGCTTTTTCCGATCCGATACGCCGAGTCTCACGCTTATATGGACTTTCGGTGACCCACCCCTAAGTCTTCAACTCGTAGTGTTATCCGTTTTGGTCGTTTAACGCGCTATTGTTTCTGAGGCAGCAGGCATCTTCTTGACGGTACGCGTATCTCGTCACGGGACCGGTGCGGGTACTTAGAGGGGTGATCGTTGTTATCCTTCGAGCAATACGCGCCTCTTGTCTCTCGGTCGCACGACCCGATTCACAAATTGTCGCTGTGCCCAAGGGACGCATCAAGAATCATGCCCCCCCATGATCTGTGTTTTGGAGATATCGTCAGTGCAATCCGGGTCCCGCGTACTCTTATGTGCGAGATTACTTGTCATCGATCATTAATGCAAAAAGAATTGGGGAAACACGTCTCTTCCGCCCTTATTGCATGAGGCCCGGGGATGAATATTTGTGGCTCCTGTGTTAGGTATGGGTTCTGCGTTTAGACCCTGTGGAGAGGGTTCTACTATGTGCGGTTCTACCATTTCTCTCAAGATACACCAGGGCCGTTCTTTCTCACACAAGTCGCACCCAACTCTGACCGCATAATCCATGTTTAGCGGGTAGGTGTTAAATGTTCTAGAGCTCACCTCTAAATTTTCTCGTGGCGTTATAGCACGGTTCCTCAACATTCTCCCGTGATTGCCTGACATTAAAATATTGTTGGTAGAAGGTATGTGCTTCGCTGGAAGGAACTCTCTGACGATAGATGCAGGTAAAAGGGCGCGTGGTATTAATATAGGGGACCCCCCTCAAGGAATTAATCCGCATGTTGATGTCGACCGCGACTGAGGAAATAAGAATGATATGTGTACTGCTCAGCTTAAAGTCGATTGGCGAGCCATGGAGACAAGTGGCGAGATCGCACCTTGCAAGAGTGCATCCGCTGAACAGACAATCAGAAGCCAAAAGCGTCGACCCCGGATATGTCCGCATAATCCCGAACGCTCTAGTAAAATGATACGTTGAGCCAGGCTGCAAACTCAGAACAAATTAGAGAAGGGGGTCGTAGGTACTCCGGCACCCCGGTTGTTACTAATGAGTTTGGCAATTCACACGCGGCTTTGAGTTTTCAGGAGGAGGTACCGCGGGAATGTTGTCGTTACCAACAGAGCTACGTCTCGCACTAAAGAGAGGTAGTAGAAGTCCTACAAGCGATTTATTATCTGTTGAGACTTAACAAGCCTACGGCCTAACACATAATACTGAAATCATGGCCGCACGATTTTCATCGATACCGTCCGAAGGCGGTAATCGACAATCTAAGGATCTCACCCTTTGTTCATCAGATGGTCAGGTGCGTCCCTAACAGAGCTTCTACATCCTTGGTTCGATAACAGCTATTCCTCACTCTTCCGGGGCCCCCTGTATTCTTAGCACGCATATGCAACAGGTTACTATAGGACGGGTAGCATCGCAGGTTGCGCATGACTGATCACGCGCGAGTGGAATCGTTATTTAACCTCCTTGATTCAAAAGTAGTACTGAACCTTAACTACCTGTCGATGGAGGTACCTGGCGATACCCGGACTTGACCTCCATCTCTGACAGGTTCCATGGTCGAGTAACACACTAGAGTACTCCCTGTGCACGAATTCACATCTTAGGACCTAAACTCGCGTTAGTCAGTCCTATTACAAAGTTATTAGGCCTTTAGTTACTAACGTCAAACCCACTTCGAGTTATCGCCATAAGTAGTTCGAGCCCTGAGTTTCTCAAAATACTAGTGGACAAACATCACAACCGGGCTCTAGGGGAGGGTGAATTGGCGTTCGAGATTGTTCAGTCTTTTCTCTCTCTCCGACTCTAGATTTAGTTAATTGACCAAGATACACCGTCTTGTGCGTGCATCTTGGCGAATGACGCAAAACCCATCCTCGTTGAGGAGACATGAACGGACGCGCGTGTCTGAACTTAAGCATCGACGAAATGTCAACACATTTCCCCTTCTGGGCCTCTGCCCGGATTCATTTTGACACCATGCAAGAATCTAATCAGTAGTAGAGGCGTTACCGCACTGCCGCGGTAGCCCCGGTGCAAGTAAGCTCGTAGTTCCCTTTCAGATCCACGTTTGTGTCCGCATGCTTTCATATTAAGCGTTGCATATGTACTGTGACACCTCAAGCTATAAAGTCATAACCACCCTCCTTTATGTTGGCACTGTATAGAGTACTATTAATCTGCTTGATCTCATGAGCTGAGGCTCGCTGTTCTGGGATCATCGGAGTAATCTGCAATACACAGTATCCTACCCTTGGCAACGCACGAGAGGCTCCACGATATCCAAGACTACCTCTCATGACTTAACAAACCGCCTAAGGATAATCTTGGCTCTCACGAGTATACATGTTTTCAGGCACCGAAGACGCACAGTACAACCGTAGTGACAGGGCTACGCACTCAGACACCAGCAGTCTCCGACGTATCACAACCACAGTGTATGAACGTCTAGGTTACGCCCGACGTTAGTATCGTTTATCCCTATATGGGCAATCGCCCACAGATTATGGGACGTTTTTGTCTAATGGAGATCGCTTGCGAAAGTACAGATGGCAGGTTTCTCAGTGAGGGGCAGATGAGCACCTCAAGATTCGTGCCGGAATGTCAACCATGTTGACAGCTGGTCGTTACGGGCCCGAAAGTGCCAAACGACGCCTTGCACATGCTGATCGCAACCTTGGCCAAATTACAGACAGTCTTGGCTACCGGACAGGGGATCCGATGTCACGGATAGCAACGTAACGCTATTAGCGGACGTCGAGGGCGTCATAACAGAGACAGGACCTGTACGTCTTCTAGAGTCGTGTAGTTGCGACTCTAATTCGTACGTGTCCACCAAGGGGATCTTCAGCAGGTACGCCGAAGTAGGCATGGCTTGATAATATGAATAGTAATCGTCTTCAGGTCCGAGTCCCGACCAGACCGGTATCTTTGGGATATTTCGATCTCTATAGCCGCGAAGTTAAGCGCAGGACTGTACTCACACTAGTGCGGTAGGTGGGAGAAATAATTTTAGACAATGCTCGCCCATAACAAATGTTATAGCCTGATTGAATTGCTAAATGCGGGTCCTACAACTACCCGTAAGCCAGTCGAAGATAGGTTGTGAACCTATTACCGCCCACGTAACTCCCGACTGCAGAACCTTTATTAACTCAACTTGTTGATTTAAAACGTGGTTTGGGACGTCCATGGCAACTTACAAGCTGTCTTCCACGGGATCTGGGTTGTTTCCCGTAGGCAATAGACGCATCCCGCCCAAGGAGAAAGTGGACAGAAAACCCCGACTCGGCTACACCTGAGCAGTCAGAAACAATACTGTCCCCTAGGTCGACTCCTACGTGGTATGGCTCGAGCAGTGCACGCTAAGACGTACTTGACCTGAACTCACGGCACGGGGTCAGATTCTGCCGTACATATTTAATGGAGTCCGTTCACCGATGCCCCAAGTCACCGACTCTACATTGGATCAGGGAACCTTGCTGGCTGTAGATTCAGGGGCATAAGAGTTAGTACGCAATTGACTATTTCCGGGTTCCGCGGGTTGACAAACTCATGCCGCTTTCTCTTAAAGCCGACGACAAGTGACTGATGTGATTTCTCGGTTTTAAAAACGTAGATTCAGAATCAAGAGTTAGATAGCCCCTGCCGCAACGGACCCTCGGAGCTCAGTTTGACCAAATGGATTAGGGCCACATGGTTAACGGTAAAGCCAATGGTAATAGACATCCGTCACCGTCCGTTTGCACACGCCCGTTATCTGATAGTATGCCTCAACGTCGGTGAGCGGCGAGCGAGGAGGCGACGTTAAATAGCACGCACGCCATTGACCACAGGATTCTCCCAGTGGGCTCACGGCATGGAGCCCGGGCGATGATCTGCCCCGCATGGGGGGTTGGCCGCCCACAGGAGGTACGTTTCACTCGGTCACTACATCATCCTGTGATAAGTAAAATCACCCGTAAACTGTGGGCGGGGCAAACTAACGTGACATATCAACGTACGCTCTTGCTGTGCGCTTTACCGTCAGGACAGCGACATCAGTCGGGTCGGCAGTACAGACATCTGGGCTACGCTTGGAATCTGTGCGTAGCGGAGCTACTAAGTCGCATCGTTGGTGAATCTGCCCCCGGAGTTGGTTTGTCTACACGCCTCACGAGCGATAGCGACACCTCGATCAGCCGCGATTGGAAATCGGGCCCTGCCATTGATTGAGGTGGTGAGTAAAGAACACCCATAAATAATGGAAAGAACCTGATTATCGTGTTCAAAGAGCATCGCAGAGCGTTTTTACGATTTCCATTGGAAGGTCACGGTGGTGTTAAAAATTCTCGGACTTAGCCGACCAGACAACCTGCGGTTATGCAGCGGCACTGCATCATTGTCTCCGATGCCATGCTAACACCCATAGGAAGTAGTAATGTGGAGAGAACTCAGCCGCTTGGTTGCAGTCAAGACGTGAGGGCTGCAATTTATCCCTATTATCAGTAAAGGCCGTTGAAAAGAGGCAAAGAATTAACCAGGCAACTCGGCACGATCAGAAGTAGGACAAATGACTGTACACCACAGAGGCAACGATCTGCGCCGGCTCCCTAAAGCAGTTGTCACCCTTAATGGGCATGTGAAGGAACTTCTAATTCCTAGTATGTGAATACGCCGGTTAGACTACGTAAAGATGCTCTGCTTACGGAATGAAATATTGTAAGACAAAAAACTAGATTCTGTCCTGGCTGATTCCCAGCAATTACATTAGTTCATCCTCTCTGCAACACTACGAAACGAAAACTCAACCACTCTAACATTCGGTCCTCATGTAGCCGCAATAGAATTTTGTTGCGACTGCGAGTTCACTGAACTTCGTATCCAGCACGGCGATGTCGTCGCGAGACCAACTACCAACAGGCGTCTCGCTGGGCCAGAACGACGTAGCTATGCCGCCGGACTTCTATGCTCACCGAGGCCGATAGACGGAGTTAAATATTCCGAATCTCTGATGTCACAAAAAATGATCACTGCAACTCCGCTCGTTTCCATTATGGGAAATTGCATGGAATGTCTAAGGCTCTCTAGGCCAATTGAGGGAGAAGGAACTATGCGGACCGGCGACAGGGCCGACATGACGAACCGCTTTATGTGAGTTTGAATAATTGAGTCGCAATATGGATGACTAAAATTGAGCGTGAAACGTTGGACCGAGCGCAACTGTTATAGAGGCACATAAATATCTTAGAATCTATCCAATCCGTTAACCGTAAACTGTATCCGTTGACGCTGTTATCGAAAAATGCGTGCGTTATCCAAATTTGCGCTTAGGCACCTCCTAGAATCAACCCGATGCCTTGGGGTGCTAATAGACTATGAACAACGCTACGAAGTGTAAAAGTGACGGACATCTCAATGTGACCACCGGGAATGTTGTCCTGAAGATATTTAGTCGAGCTAGTTCACGTTGCCAATTTGTCGGACCTACAACAGCACGGCTGGATTAGAGACCTATCGAAATTGACGGCGTAGCTAGATTACGTTAATACGATGAGGTTTTGGTAACAGAAGGTTGTTCGGGCCGCGAAGTCCCGTGAACAAATGTGCCTCAGTCGTTGGAAACCAGTGCCGTGCTGCGCGCATACTTCCCTTCGCAAGGTAAGTGCGGCTTCCCAAAAATTTTGCGACCTAGATTTCACTGTTACGTTAAGAAAGCCGGTCCCTTTATTCAATCGCTCCAAGGAAGTTACATAGGCGCCGGATTTTTGATGTTACGATTGACTTAGTTGTTGACGTGGTATGTTGCGGTACTACGTTTTAGGTATATATTGCGTGGTGGTACTGAGGACACTCCCTCACTGGCCCGTACGTGTAGTTAAGCCCACGACCTACTTCAGTATCGAACGCGGTAAGAGGCCTCGGGGGTTAAAGTGTGAAAGGGTTAGTACAAAAGATGGCGAACGGGCAATGGCAGGGACTTTTACAGGATACGCTCCTAGCCGACATGAAAAATTCTACGTCGCGTAGTGATGGCGGAGCACAGGCGCCACCCCAATCGCATCCGATAAGATGACATTCGCGCTTAGAAGCGGCCAATTGCCAGTTGGGAAGAAACACTTTCAAACTCTCAGACGGCCTGAATAGTACGTCCCGTGTGCGTTCAACGGCCAATCCAAATAAGGCGCCGCACTCTAATCGTCATCCGGTTAAGGATGGTACGGCCGCATGCCCAGCGCGACTTGTTGCGGGGCGAATTAAGGGAGTTGAATCGAAAGGAAACTAGTTAATTTCAGGCTTCGCGAGGTCTGGTACCTTTGATGCGAGTGGCAGGCGCATCGGAAAATGGCCGTTTCTATATAATTAAAGAACGGATAAGTCAGTCTAAGCTGGGAACCTGAAGTAATTACCCTCTCGGGATGGGATTCTCTCGCTATCCAAAACCGAACCATACTTAATCTCATGCATACTTCTAAACATGTATAGACCCCTATTAGTAGTCGGGGGTGATTATGTTCGCCAGAGGCTCTCGGAATCCTCAATATTAAAAAACACCTAAGGTGCCGAAGGGGGACAACGCGCGATAACGTTTGCTTCCGGTGTGCATGGCTATAGTTGGCGGGCGAAACTCAGCCCAAATCGCTACTAAAACTAGTCCGCTTATTTTTCCGAATGAAGAACCGTGCTGTTTAGTCCAGAGGGGGTCATCGTAGAGAATGGAATTAGAGGTTATTGCCGTCCTCCCACGCTAGCACCCCGTGACGAGGAACAGGTAACAAATGAGCCAGGTGAATCTCCCTCAGGGCATACATGGATTACTCCAACCCGTAAAAAAACGACCTTTATAGCGCCTACTTACGGGAAGGCTTATGTGCACTGCATATGCAATCAGCTGGTGATCAGAAGTGCTGGAAAAAGCGAACCCAACTGCAAATTCGACCTGCGGTACCAGTCCGGTGTCGTTTTCCCCGTACGATACGTCGATTCTTATGGCACCCGCCGATGATATGTGGCGCAGTTTAAAATTTTTTACAAGGCAACCCATGTCATAGGTCATACCAATTGTTGTGCAACGACTCACGCGATCCTCACGACCTAGTCCGTGTGACCTGCTATCGGCTTGGAGTGACTGCAATTGATCCCGTGCCTCAGATTTCGCGTACAAATCAATGTTTAGTAGGTCGGCCCCTTCGTCGTAAACCGAGGCGAGTGCTCCAATATATACGAGACTATCACAAATATAGATTGGATGTAGTCTCGCAACACTCGCTCACTACTATCGGGAGCAATCCGCTGCATCTACGTTTGGATTACCGCAGAGAAGGCGACGAATCCAGACCAGGCCGTGGGCGGGCTCATATGGCCGCTCCTCGGTAGATCCTCCTAAAAGGTCCAAACGCAGTCGACAATGTAGTTGCGGTAACTGCGTGCGTTCTGACTAGCGGTTACTGTCACCCATTCGATAATAATGTTAAACGCGGAGCTGGTAACATATCAGGAACAACTATGCCGCTCCTCATAAACCGTATCCTTATGGAGCCATCTCATTTCGGTAGGGTCCTCGTACTTTGCATACGGATGTTAAGGAATAAGCGGTCTTACGAGCTTCAAAGAGGCTCTTTCAAGTTAAGAGGTGAACCAACGCAAAATACGCTGCTCACCCCTTCAAAACAGGGACTGGCCGTCCGACAACTGTAAATGGGATGTTGCTTCGCTGGGTGTCCGTGGGCTTATGTTTTAGAGCAGACGTAACTACTCCCGGAGGGGGTTGTCTTTGCCTTCCGAATCTCCATCTTAATAAGCGTCTATCGTGAACACCGTCCATCAACATTCGCCGTTCCCTGGGGAAGCCTCGGTATGACCGCTGACCAAATGGGTCGTGATCGTCCGTTGCCATGTTCACGGTCAGTACGGCCATTTTTCTCACTGGGCTGATCTTAGTCAAACCAGTCGATTGCTATATAACCGCCTCCTACGACATCAAAGTGTCCCGACTGTCGAGGCCGCGGTGTCCGATAGTATGATATAGAAAAACCAACCACGTTATAACCAGCCCCACGTTAGGTTAACCCAAAGGATCCATCATTGCGACCGTTTCACCGCACCCCATTTGTAATGAGGCAGTATGAGGATATATATTCCTCAGGTTGGAAGATCTGCACTATGGAGCGGAGCCTACAAATGAAGCCAGCAATAGGAGGCGAGCCGTACTTCCGGCGAAGACAGTTACCACACCCTATTTTGTAATTTAGCATCTGTTATATCAGAGAACGAAACAGTCTTGGTACGATCTTGAGGCTAGGCATCTGTCCTCCAGATCGGGGACTTCGGTTCAAGAGGAACTCGTAGAATGTTGCTCAGTCGTTAATTTACAGGCATACCAGCGGTCTCAGTCACATCCCCCAAGTGAGGTTTACAGGCCTACTGAGTACAGCCTTCTTATCAAACGGGCTATGGTCCGAAGCGCAGTCATGCGCCCCGGTCGGAGACTCAATAAATAGGGAGGGTCGTTGGTTTTCCCTGTGTTCGGTGCACGGTGCATCGGCAGGGCTACGCTAGAACATGATAAAGGAGGAGTGGGCGGATCTTCTCGTTGCTGGTACTTTTCATGTGTTCGGTATGGACGTAGCCCACGTTCTCACATTGACTAATTGATTACGGTGGGGGAGAGTTAAAGCACACGTTAACAATTGAGTGATGGGCCTCTGCTTATCAACCAGCGTCAAGTCCACGTGTGAGGGGCTAGACTGTCTGTTCCGACTTGCGGTCAGACTCGCTTCAAGATCAGGGACGTATGCTAAGTCCGGTACGCTAACTCGGAGCGTTGACGTGCTACCTGGCGAACGCCCCCCCGCCGCAACTATAGACAATTCGTGTACAGATGGAAGCGGCTACGGGCTTTTGCACCCTTTTCTTTAAGGAATGTAACCCCATTTCTAAGAAACGAAGTAAGGCATTAATGGAAGTCTTACTATACTCGCACGCGTTTTGTGGTATTGGCCGCGTATCTACCTCGTCCCGGCTAACTGGGGTAGATAAGCCCAGATGTTTTCAGGCTTCTTCGTGGGGGTGTGCACGGTGTGTTGGCAGAGAGGAGGAACTAGGGCAAGGGTCGCGGAGGAACCCATCTGGAGACCCCTGGAACCTGCTAGCAGGTTTGAGAAGGGAGGCGAAGTCAGGGCGAGCCAGGCCACGTTGGTAGCATAAAAGGAGCCGAGAGCGGGAACTTGAGGCTGCCGGTTCTTGGAGTGGACTCGTCTCGTTGTCGCTGTTGTCTTGTCGCCATCATCGCTAACGTCTCCGCTAGATATTGCGCTACGAAGGATAGTAGTTGGCTATCTCAGTCAGCGCTGTCAGTGTTAGACGGCTAGTGTTGTGTACAGACTAGGCTAACCTACTGTGGAGAGTGTGTGGACGAGACCATGGAAGTTGTTAATAAAGAAGGTTCCTGCTATAAACTTTGTCCCTAAATCGTTGACACTACAACTCGTGTCAGAAGTGCTTGGAAAATTTGACGGGCATTAGGGTATAAGTCGCAATGTCGAAGTTATCCAGGAAGAGGAACCCACCCATAGTCTCATCAGAGGACAAGGACGGCGAGACGGTTATCCCTCGGACAGCCCTGGGACCTGGACCCTGGTTACAAACCCCTTGGGCGCGGAGTGGCGGCTGCGGATCAACGGGAGAGGGGCGCCGATCCTCCGGAGATGCGAGCCGAGAATGGGTGGCGCGAGGAGGTTGGCTGCCTCAACCTGCTCATCGTGACCATCGGCCAGCTGGTCGCGCAGCTCTCCACATTCGCGCCTGATGTCCAAGGGTCGGCGAGTGGGCCGCGGCACTCGCCGGAGCGGCTGTATTCAGCGGCAGTTCCCGCAGCGGAGACCACACGGTTGCCGGCTGCCATTTCGCCCGCGGAGGCACAGTATGGTAGGCGGTGCCATTTGGCATGGCCGCAGGGCTCGCTGGAGCTGCCACCGACAGCAGCGGTTCCCGCCGGTGGCAACAACGCGGTTGCCGACCGCCATTTCGCCCGCAGAGGGCATTGCGTTGTCTGCGGGTGCCACTGGGAGTGGGCCGCGGGCACGTCGGAGCTGCCGCCTGCAGCGGCGATTCCACGGCGGAGACCACGCGGTTGCCGGCGCCATTTTGCCCGCAGAGGGCATGGTATGGTCGGCAGGCACCATTTGGAGCGGGACGTGGGACAAAGCTAAGGCGGCGATGCAAGGAGCCGCGTTCTGACCACAACGGCTGTCTCCCATTCGGGAGTTCATGGCGGCGGAAGGTGATTGGACGGCGTTCATCATAGCTTCAAGCAGCTTTGTTGTCCGTCGGGTGGACGGAACAGGAGGCCCTGCGAGCCCTACCGACGGCCCTCAACAACTATGCGTTGGCGGCATTCCAGGCAATCCCGGAAGGTGATCGGTCAACTTTACAGTGGGCATACGTCCAAATTGCGCAGTCTTCGACCCGCCGTACACCGCTTGCAGTAGATTTTTGCAGCAGAAGCAGGGGGAGGCCGAGACGCCTCTCGCTTTTTATAACGCTCTGCTGGCGTTGGGGCAGGAGGCGTATCCTCACATGGACCGGACGGCAGTGGAGAGGCTGCTTTCGTTGGCGCAGGAGTTGGGGTCGTCCTAACGATCACGGGGGACGACGAATTGATGTCCTTGAAGATGGCCTGGTGGATTCAGGCCCACGAAAGCATGCAGCAATAGCCCAAGGTGGCGGCTTGAACAGGGGACGCCGAGGCACAGGGGCCAACATGCCGGAGGTGGAGATGGTGGCTGCGGTGTACAGTTATGGGCCGCATGGGAGGGGCTACCTCAGAAGGCCGACGGGATGGAGTTGGCGAGAGGGGAAGCCCCTTCCGCCCTGGAGAACCACAGCCACCTGCTTCAGGTGTGGTCGGCCGGGCCACATCATCAGTTCTCGTCTGTGTCCTGTCGCCTCTACACAATCCATCTGGTTGCACAGCCCTCTGGTTACACAGCCCATCTGGTTACACAATCCATCTGTTACACAGCCCATCTGGTTACACAATCCGTCCACGACTACCTACACCAGTGACGATTATCTGAACTTGTCCTTGGCCGCCCCTAGGCTGACTCAGCCTCAAATGATTACCTGGTGCGATATGTAAATATTGCCATGAGGGAGACAAAGGCGGCCGGGCATGGGTGCTGCTGCCCTCATGTGCTGTGCTGGCTTTCACTAGTGCTCACTCGCTAACAGCACTTGCCCCAAAAGTCTGTTCAGGCTATGTGGGGATCTTTGTCTCTGCATGGACCTACATATCTGCTTTATTGACCTCGTCAAGGCCTTGTTTTCTTTGGGTGTAAGTGTGTGTGTGTTTAAGAGAGTGTGGACGTGTTTATGGCGGAGTAAGGGTTGTGAAAACGTCCAAACCACTCTCTCCATGTTCTCCAGGCGCCAGTAAACTCTCGTATCCACAGCGGCCATTCTACTGCTCCCCTACATGGGGTTAATGATGGTCTCCCCACAGACCATGGATCCATTTTAAATCCTTATTCTCCTGGACCTGGCACCCCAGACCGCTACCCCCCCACCCATCTCCGTGTCCCCACCCTGGCCTCTGCTCCACTCAGACACTCCCGGGCTGCGGTGTCCTGCAAGGCTCCACCCTCGCCCGCTTACTCTTCTCGATGTCTCCTGCTTCCCTAGAGAAGCTCATCACTCCGTCTATTGCAACATCTCCCAAATTCTACTATCTCCCTACCCTAGCTGTCACTCAGACCCTTATCCCTGGTTTCATCCCGACTTGACTCCTGCGACTCTCTTCATTAGGGCCTCTCCACATCCCTCCCCTCATCCCTCACCTCCCCTCATCCCTCACCTCCCCACATCTCTCACCTCCCCTCATCCCTCACCTCCCCTCATCCCTCACCTCCCCTCATCCCTCACCTCCCCACATCTCTCACCTCCCCTCATCCCTCACCTCCCCTCATCCCTCACCTCCCCTCATCCATCACCTCCCCACATTCCTCACCTCCCCTCATTCCTCACCTCCCCTCATCCATCACCTCCCCACATTCCTCACCTCCCCACATCCTCACCTCCCCTCATTCCTCACCTCCCCTCATTCCTCACCTCCCTCATCCCTCACCTCCCCTCATCCCTCACCTCCCCTCATCCCTCACCTCCCACATCCCTCACCTCCCCACATCCCTCACCTCTCCACACTTCAGATTATTCAAAATGTCATTGCCATAATTGTCACCCGTACCCCCAAACATGGCCATATAACCACAATGCTCCAATTCCAAGATTAG
>NW_024705155.1:0-10614 GCF_018977255.1 Callorhinchus milii
TTATGGTGAAATATTATTGACGAATGTATTGAGTTGTATTAAACTAAATGAGTATTTGCTTATAGTGCCCTATTGATGTTGACGGGATTGCTTGATTTAACTTGAATATATAATTCCAGAGATTTGTTTGAACAATGGCGGGCACACAGGACAGGGGAGACTCATTGTCTGCCTCTTAAAATGTAACATTTAACGTGCAGGGGGAGTGGATCCCAGCAGTGTTTTGTATATTGGGCCTTCTGTATTCGGTGAAGCGTGGAATTAGACAAATACCACAGCGAAGTGCTCACCTGAAGAGAATGCGATCGACACAACTTGGCGGTTATATCTGAGGTTTGTAAAATAACGATCCTTCTATACAGGCGTCGTTTGTGTATATTTGTCGTTCAACAAGTGGAGTTTTTGTTGTTGTTGTTGTCACGTAATGAATTTGTGAACCATACAACACAGCGAACACGTGGACTGGGGACTCTTCATGGTGCGTGAAAATGTCATCTTTAAAACGAGGCGGGTGGGATTTTTTTGTATTCCACGACAATGCTTTTTTATCTAACGAATCGTTTTTGTCTCTTTAAATGTTATCAATGAGGAAGAATACGAACATGTCAGCTGCCAATTATGATTTAATATTTCACCAGTCCATACAGACCATCGGGGGCGAAGTATGGTCACACAACCCCACCGACCAGCATGGTGTTAAGGTGGTCCTCATCCAACGGTGGATTGGCAAAACAAGCTGGATTTACACACTTGTAGACATAAGAATGCATGGACGGAATTGTATTTGTTGAATGGCTGAATGCTCGCAACTCATTAAACCTACTCGAATACATTAACATAAATAATAAATTACAACCCTCAGTCAATCGACTGCTGGATGAAAGCATCCGTATGCATTATCGATGTATAGGGGCTGTTTGACCATACTTCACCACGCTGGTCAGTGAAGGATAGTGAAGAGTGGGGTTGGGCGATGGCAGGACCGGTTCAGACGACGTCGCTTGGCCATGATGGACATCTGTGAAAAAGAGCTTTATAGCTAATCAGATTCCTCCAGTATAAGTGCATATTCTGATTCTGATATCATGTTATCTTGTTATCCCGGCCGGGAATTGAACTTAGTTGGTCGGGTTATAGCACAGTGCACGAAGCACTCTGGAATACATTACCACTACCACCAAGCCACCATAAATATGCCTCATTTAGTCGTCACCACCGCACACTTGTCCGCGCGTCAGCCAGCCCAGCCGGAATGCAGCCAGCCAGCCAGCCAAACTTGTTTTATTCTAATATACAGCAGTATAACAACAGGATGATACAATGCACCCGATTCGCTTATGTTCCCTGTTCCGCGTGTGATTCCGCGTTCTGTCTTTCAGTGTAATAATATTCACCAGCATTTTTTTTGAACATTTAGCAACAACAAAAAAGTAGAAAAAAAGTGAGCGGACTTGGGCAGCACGCGTCGTCGCTGGAAAGCACGATGACCACGGTCAAGGATAATGATGGGAGTGGCAGTGAACGGGTCCGGGAGGGAGGACGTCCACCGAGGACCTCGAGAGAAGGCGAGAAAGAGGGCGTCGGCTTGTGGAGGTCTCGTCCAGTAGTGAATTGATGATGACGATGAGTGTTAAATGTGACTTCACATTAAATCCTGCAGTGACCCGTGTTCCACTTTAACATAATTGCTCGTGAGTGCATACAGTACTTGCAAGTGAGCAAAAAGGTTGTTGCAGGTGAGCAAAAAGGTTTTTGCAGGGCATGCCAGGACTTGCTTTTCATTCGTCGCCGACATAAGTGGTCACGACAACAATGGGTTGCACCCCACTCGTGTATTCCGGTCACGATTTTGAATGGGGGAAGGAGGGGGGGAGGCGTGGGACCTGAAGGGTTTCCATGAAACAATGCAAACAGAGTGCATGAAGATGTTGTCTCGTGTTAGTCTGTGTTTACAAATTAAAGTTTAACTCTGTTAATGATGTGTGTGCTTGCTCGTAATTGTACGCTAAGTACTTTTATTGTTAAGGACTTAGAGATTTGTGACACGCGAATAATAATAATGATGATGAGATTCTCTGTGGTCACTCTGCGGCAATGCCGCTGTCCAAGCGAGCCAAGCGCCTTAGATGAATACGAACCCCAATAAATCTTGGGGCAGATGTTGTCACTTTCGTTCAAAACGCTTCTAAAAAAAGCTATTGGCCAATCATCCAAACCCACGACCCGCTGAGACGCAGCGAGAATTCCCTTGATAAATACACACAAATGGCGTTATTGGAAGTGGCAATCTGTGGACTACAGCGTCGCTTCAAAATATGTATATACGAGGCTGCTATAATGTGTTATTTGTGCGGAATTAGAAAATAAAGACTAAAAATTAATAATAAACTGTAATAATCACGTTGTGCGGTCATAAAGCGACACGTTCCATTGACTTGCTGGCATTAGAAGTGACTTATTCATATAGATGTATCAATTACAAGCATTATCAAATTTCTATATTGATCGATCACACTATTTCCCAGAGTGGTATTAGGTAATGTGTTGTGTCAGTTGGAACTGCATTGGCAGAATCTCTGCACGCCAGTAAACACTCGAATGTGAGACTGCGTAAAGAAGAAGCTTCAATTGTGGAGAAGTTGTGTCTCCCGACAACAGACGCCTATTCATAACAAACAACTTTGAACACAACAACGGTCCTATTTGCTTGTCAGAGTCGTACTGGAGTTCAATAGTTGAGTTTATCCATAACGGTCCATTGTTTTATGATGTTACAGTCATTCCCTGACATACATATGTTGGACACAGGCACAGGCCAAATGAATCAGAAAAACACGGTCATTTTACATCATCTTATAACTGGTCGTTGAAGCGTTCATCACGTGCACAGACAATTGTGTCTTTCTGTATATTATGAGACATCAGCAGTTTGATTCGGGTTACTTTGGTTTAAATTTGCCATGAACCGTTCTGTGCACTATTTCAATAGAGTAGAGCTCACCTAGCCAACATATGTCTTACTTGTTAGATATGTACATATCTAAATGTATAAATCAGAGTCCTTCATGTTATTTAAACCTGGTTCTAACATTGATGGAATTTTTAAAAAATCAAAATAACACTTATGACTACTTTCCTTATAACTATTTAG
The DNA here is from genome assembly GCF_018977255.1 of Callorhinchus milii. Taxonomy (NCBI): domain Eukaryota; kingdom Metazoa; phylum Chordata; class Chondrichthyes; order Chimaeriformes; family Callorhinchidae; genus Callorhinchus; species Callorhinchus milii. The sequence goes on from NW_024705155.1 coordinate 3,152, forward strand.
AGTGTAACGATGCATTGATTAATTGATTCTTATCCTCACGATACATGCATGTGTTTAAGTGTGTGTAAGAATGATATTTTTTATTCATATATACTATATATAATGAGCACATGCGACCCCTGCATCTACGAGTAGCCACTTCTTTCAGCATGTTGAAATCATATTCATGAATCTAATCAAGGCAGGAAACGTGAGAAACAGTAGAACGAGATGGTAAAAAAATTTAGACGAAGCATATTATTCTTAAAACATATCGTAATCTCATATTGCGAATTCATAACATTACCTGAGGAGGGTGATGACTCGTTACGTGTCTCATACCGTGTGTTCGTGGACCATTCTGAAAAGGTTTTGAGACCCCTGTGAAGGCTTTTCTGGACAAATAAATCATATAGATGTTTTGTTTAGTGTGGTTGAAAAGCCACCGCGATGTAAAATTACAAATAAACTAAAAATGTGTGCAACGCCTCTACAAACACAATGCTGTGGCATTAAACAACACTCAAGCGTGGTGTTCGTTTTTCATTCTTTGTTTATTTGCAGGAAAACAAACATCATACATCTCCATAAGATGTTAACAACCTCCACATACATTTACGATTATGCTCAAAGTGTGCTCTCTTGATCAGCATCATGATGTTATAGATTACTTTGCATTTGCATGGAGAAACCCTGGAAATAAAAAATATTCCCTTCGGTTATAAGTGAGAAAAGAAAACAAATTTTTGCACATACATTGTTTCGTGGCATTACATTTGTTTTAGAGTCTGACATAAGCGTTTGTCTTGATTTTTCATGGCATTGGATTCAGTGGTTTACTATTATGGTATTTAAATGACTTCACATTTTTACAACGTTTATTTTAATAAAGCTATTTCAAAAAGTTTACTGCACAGAGGTAATTTCATTCACCGAAGGACGTAATCGTACACACAACATTCTTTAAAGTTATTAATTAGGTTCATTGAATACAAAGAAAGGCCAGTGTTTTTCAAAGCAACTTGTATAGTTATTGTTCTCTACCCTCTTAGAAGAAAAAAACTTGTTATGTTCACTTTGCCTTAAACAATGCATTCGGTGTTTAATATTCATCAGTCACATGACTCTTACAGCGAAGGTCTTTTCCCGTAAATGTTTTCAATGCAAATCCCGTTCGGACAACACAAACACCGTGACCTTAACAGCTGTTCCAAAATAACGCCAAGCCCTGCAGAAACGTGCGTTTGCTTCACGATTGTTTGCATCATAGTCATATTCATAAGTTCTTGTTTGGAACCGACTGTCACAGTGTAATGGGCCACAATAACAGGGCCATGCTGATGCGGTCATTACAATGCCCTCTCTGAGGCTTTAAGTGTGAGGTCAGCTTAGCCAAAAGGGCAGCCCATAATTGTACCACAACCCTGGCCACAGGAATGCGCTGAGTGCTTAACTTGCAGTGGCAGTTTTTTTATTTCTTCAACAGAGATGAGGACAGTTGAGGACACTTGTATGTAATTATCTATATGATGATCAAGTACAGTAGAACTCGGGTTATTAGTGGTCCGGTTATCCGGGGATTCAGTTATCCGACCGCGAACTCAAATCCAGTTTCCAGGGTGTATACCCCAGATACCTGGAATTACACGAGTGAGAACTCAAGTCTATCCAGATTTAACCTGGGCCCAAACCAAGTGAGATAACCAAGTGAGACCCCAGATAGCTACCACAGAGAATTGAATCCGGGGTAGCCCCCCCCCCCCCACATTACCCCAGATAAAGTCTGCTGCACTCTACTGCAGTTACATTGAACTGATTAAATTGTAAAGATAAAACAACATAACAAATATGCATCGCTTTGTCAGTCCACTTATGCAGGAAGGCAACAATATATTTTCTGCATTATATATTTTATGTTTGCAAATTAGATTGTATGATATAAACATGAAAAAAACGTTAACAGTTAAACACCAACAAGTTTTTTTTTGTCAGTATGGCAATAACTAAATATCAACCTGTGCGTACGGCATTAACATAGCTAGATTGGCACACATTAATAGGCATAAGTACTCTATGTTGTAAAAACATTTTTCATGATGTATGAATTTCTGGGAGTGGTTGCACAGGGGTTGATGGTACACTGCACGATATACCCAGCGACCTGGGATTTAATTTCCACTCATGGCTAACATTAGTGGCCAATGATATATGAGCTGCTCCTGGGACCACCCCACCTTCACCAACCTGCATTGACAGGCATGGTGAAATATGGTTAAAAACTACCTTTGGCTGACAAAGCATGGACAGGCCTTCATCCAGCCATGATTTGACAAATGATTGAAATATGTAATTATAATTGGTTGATAAAAACATGTGTTTTAAAATAATTGTCTTCAGTGGAAGCATTAATAGTGTGGCGATAAGCCAGCTTAATACAAAATTTAATCAGAAAACAAGCATTTAAAACGTTACTGATTTCTAAAGAAGAGACATTAGCTGTTTGGACAGTCTGCAAACTGTACCAACACAATTAGAATTAGCATCACAGTCTGAGACTCCAGGCAGCAAATAATTAATCATCTGTTAGCCAAGAATGGGCAAATATTGAGTAAAGAGGTGTTTTCTTTGCAAAAATTTACACGATGTTTAACAATTTGAACACATTCACCTCTGTATTATGGCCTCGGCAGTCAGTGTTGGCAACTTAGTGATTTTATCACGAGATTTAGCGACGAGATTTAGCGACGACATTTGCCAATGCAACTCAGTGACAAATCTAGCAACTTTCTGAGACGGAGACGTTGATGCAGTCATGTCTTACGGATCCTGTATCAGGCAACTAAACTGACACCTTTTTTTACGAGGAGTCATGTTTGCATAGACCACAATACCTGCAGTCATAATGCAAACAAAAAACATAACTCTGACAATGTATGCACTGTCCAGGTCACTTTGAAAAAATTATCATATTTTTTACTGGCAAATGAGGTACCCGTGGTGATCCTGTATCGGTTTAATGTGTTTAATAATCTGAAAATTGTCTTCTGACATTTCACTTTAGAAGATATATTAGGAGACATCAAACAACTTTTTTTGAGATTCACCCAATTACTCTCCAGAGTTGGCAACACTCTGTGCACAGTGCTGTAACCTCCATATAAGGTTGCCCGGTGCATGGAGACCTTGTGGTAGTTGCACAGCAGGGTGAAAGGGCCCAGTAAACTAAACTAATTAGACAATTTAAACTATTTTGTTACTCGTACATATCCTTTTTTCAGAAGTGACCCCCCATTTCAATTCCTTGCACCAAAGTGTCTGGTCCACGCCAACGTTACTACCCCACTGGTGTTGGGACTGGTGACTTGTTTACCCTCCCATGCATGTCTCCTAGATATAACTGCAGTGCTTTGAGCAGTCACCAATTAACCAATTATTGTAGTTGTGACGTCGTCCCTCTATGTACTCCAGGTTTTTTTTCAACAGCAGAAAACGTGTGCTAAATGTCGATTGCACCCAGGCAGTGATCTATTAACAGCCCTAGGTGGGCTTATGTACGTGTGCATTTTGATGTGACTTTAAAGTAACTTATGCATAATTTTAGCTTTACTTGACCGGTTTAAAGCACACTGCAATACTTTACAATGTATTTTTTTTATTGAGATATAGCTGCAATGCAGTATCTATGTTCGATGCATTGTAATTGCACAGTCCAATTCCTGTAGATCGTGGGGCATTCTTCAGCCCAACACCGGGGTATGCTGCACTGCCCTCTGCTGAGAGGTATTTGGTATTTGCTGCGGGGGGGTATATGATGCTGTAGTATGTGACCAAAAAAAGTTATTTAAAGAAAGGAGATCTGAGTAGAATGAAAAGTACATTTTAGATCCATGGTTGGTTTAGACGACTATAGTAGCAGAATGGTGTAAGTTGCTTACAACGAGGCTGCTGCTACAGAAGGAGACATGACCATATATGGTACCGGAAATTGATGGGTTTTTTATATTGCTGCAATGTGTTTCACCACTAGGTGACGCTAAATGGCAACGTAAAAAAATGTACCATTACAACAGGTTTCAGCTCCATTCTACGCACAGGCCGATCCATTCATTGATGCCCCACTGATTTATCACGACAATCTTCTCAATAGATAAGCAGACAATGCGTGCCCTTCATACATCTGTCGCCCCACGGCCTTTCTTGGATTGCGTAACTTCATCAGCATTGACTCGGTTCAAAAAAACTGGACCAAAGTACATTCAATCACTCAATCTCAACAGGTGATTAAATATTGTGACAGCGATGGCTCCATATATTAAATATGACAACATTAATAGAATGACAGGCGTATTAAGATACATGTAGAGACGTTTAAATAAATTGTTTTTTTTATTATGCAGTGTGTTTCCTGTAAGTAGATCATTATCTATACTGTAATGATTTGGATAATAGCTGAATATTTAAGGGCTCGCCAGTAGACTCGAGGAGATGGTTAGTAGTCTCAACCATATTCGGTGCGGAAATATTTTTCCAGACCTGGATAGACTGATAAAATTGAAACCCTGGCAATAGCTCCATAATTGTACCTAAGAATACATTCGCAAATCAAACGCAACTCACCTGATGTAATATGGCACTTAGTGCATGATACAATTGAGTTGGGTAGGACATCTCGCTAGGACTTCAGATGACAGATGGGGAAAATGAATCATGGAATAGTGGTGGCTGATGGAGGGAAAGAAAAAGGTCTGTCGACAAGAGATGAGTTACCAGAATGGGATAAAGCTGATTTTGGAGGAGTGCAATGGATGGAGGTGGCAAGATACGATGCAATGTGGAAGACATTGCAGGATGAGGTCTTTACTCAGGAGAGCTGGGCCGATTTGGCAGAGGTAATTTTCAACGATGTGGACGTCACCATTATGCCACCTCGACTTACAAATAAGCTGACTCGACCACCTACTCAGCGGACACCAGGACCGCTCTTCATCACACAGCACCCAGTTGAAGGACACTGATAGGACGCCACGGTGGAGAGATGTCAACTACCTTGCCTGGTATACAGGAGGTAGTGGGTTCGATCCTGACCCTGACCCTTGACGCCTGCATATTTGGGTGTGCATGTTCTCCCCGTGATCGCGTTAATTTTTCTCTGGGTCCTCCGGTTTATCCTTCCACATTCAGAAACATGCGATTCGAGCATTTGGCTGCTATATTGTCCACATGATAAGCCACTGCTTTGACCTATCATTTGTGGCCAGGTCACTTATGAAAAACAAGTTTTAACTTATAGTTTGATTGGTGTCAGGGGTCAGCGATTATACATGTTTTTTTTTTAACACGGCCTATGAAGCGACACCAATGTCCTTCATGGTTGTTCAATAATCATCTATATTCCCTACTTGGAAGCCGGTGTCCATGCTGTACGTGGTCGCTATTTTTTGCCCAGCAGTGGAATGATGTTAACGTCTAAGTAAGAAAGATTAATGAATCCAGACATACATACCTGATAAACATTGTCAAGACAAAACTTATACAACGCGGGTGCGTTTATATCATAATAGCAGGGGCGTTTTTTGTGTTATATCGCATATATATGTCAATGAACAGGCATTTTCACAAGCATTGCTTTTAGTCAGCCTAAAAAGCGTAACATACAACAAATATGTAATCTCCGTTGTGCAGTTATAAATGTAGTGTTTGCATTGATCTTTTCTTTTCCAATTAACGCTATAAATAAACGAAATTTCTCAATGGTGCTATTAAAAGTAATTCACTCAACGAAATCTGTTTTCATGTGTGAGCCCTTATCATAACAATGGTTGTCAAGACTTGCCCGGGCTAGACCCCACGTCAGACGTGACGAGCCTAAGCACGTCACTGTTAAGTAAACATTCCTGATGCTATCACTAAATCGCAAATGTACATACAGTTCTGTATATACACAGGACAGCATACACTGAAGACGTCGAGTGTGAGAAAATGCCCAACTTGTACATCATTTATCAACACCTTCAGTTGCTCTTCTACCCTGCCCATAAACCAGACCCTAAGCTGAACTTTAACCCTGAATCTAACCTTGACCCTGACCCTAGCTCAAACAAAGGAGACCATATATAGTGATGAAAGAATAAGAACAGTGACGCAGGTATCACGATGTTCAAACAAATACTGGACATACCTATTGCAAGGCATCAATTCTGCATTAACCCATTACACGCTTATGGTAAAACTTGTAAACAAACATGATCTGATAATAATAATATATGTATTGTCTTTGAAACTGATTGGCCTACACCAGAGGCGGTCTTCTTTATGGCCTTGTCTCACCAGTGTTAGACCAAAGAACGTCAAAAGGCAAATAGTTCAAATTCAATGCAAATAGCATATGTTGAGCAGTTATATATATTTAAAATATACCTAACGCTAACCTCGGATACCGACTCGAACCCTAATGTAGATTTGAAACTCCAACTCAACTGTAAGCCTAACCTTCACTCTAACACAGATCACAACTTCAAAAACACAACTAAGTAAAACCTGAAATGTAACTCTAACTCCAACGAAGGGTAACTCAAACAAACCCAACTCTGACTTAGAACCCAAAGAAACAAATGCCCTGAAGGGCAACACCGCCTAGACTCTCTCTCTCTCTCTCTGTAATATCATACACCAACCACCCACAGTGAGTGTCTTCCCATCTCATGCTTGTGTGTATGGAGGAATTTCCTGAAAAACAACAACTCTGTCCCGAGTCTCGGTAAATGAACTGCACACGTGGGCCCCGATTGGTTCTCGCTTCCTTTTGTATTTTTGTAGCTGACGTCCCGTTGTTAAAACCTCCAAGTATAACAACAGCGGAATGTGTGTTATACAGATGTAATCGAAATCAACATATGAGACTTGTTAATGTATGTGCAAGGAAGAAGGGTCATTGTTCGAAACGTCGCCTGTTATATATTTTATCCTTTTAAGGCCACAGTGTTATTGCTGAATGTGCTCAGTATGTTTTTATATAAATAGTACACACACAGTACGTACAGAATATGACCAATTCACCCAGAATGAGGCAGATCTCTCAAGCTAAGCAGGTTTAAACCTGGATGGGTCAGTGGCCACCATGGGCAAAAGACGAATTTAATAGGCGGTGTGGGCACTAGTAGAGTACAAAGCTAAAAATATCCGTCGAGTAATAAAGAGCTGAATCTATTATTGTAGCTAATAAAACCTAGAGATGCAACGTCTTGCCGTGTGTGTATGTGTGTTGTGCCTGGGACACCATTCTAGCCAGTAATATTTTCACAATAGTGCAGTGATGCAACAACAGCAGTAGCTCAGCTCGGACACACTTGTCGTCACATGCTCTAGTGGAATGGAATTTGCCAGTCAAGAATCACTGAGAGGTGAAAAAAACCTCCCTGATCCAACTCAACCCAAACGTCATTCCTAAACTTACACAAAGAACACGAATTCAACAACGGAATATC